>NC_133774.1:84745133-85045133 GCF_003597395.2 Chelonoidis abingdonii | reverse complement strand
GACAGAGTGGTGCAGAAAAGTTACCCTTAATGGGGCAAGAAACAAAGCAGTTCTGCCAAAGAACCTGCGGCAGTGGATTGTCCAGTATATCCATGCAGTCAATCAACATCCGGTTCCACTGGTCTGACTAAGCATGTGGTAGTACGTGCATCATACAGACACAAGCCTGCTTTATGCAACCCTCCTGCACCCAACAACTCGCTTCAGCGATTCCCAAAATCAGCCACTTTTCAGAGGCCTCCTCTCCTGTTTGTGCTTTGCCAAGCTCCAACAGCTGTGACTGGCTAGCCTCCTCTGGGGTAGAGAAGAGCTCCTGATTGAATGCATTTCTGATCTCCAAGTCGTCCTTTGCCTCTGGTTCCCGCTCCCTCTCCACATCCTCATCCAAGATTTCCTCCTCCTGGCCTGGCCCACTCTCAACTGGCATGCGAACCACCAAAGTATCCAGTTGTCTTCACAGTGGAGGTGGAGTCGCCACCAAGTATCGCGTCCAGGTTTTTGTAGAACTGGTAGCTTGTGGGTACAGCACCAGAGTAGTGGTTTGCTTCCCATGCCCTGTGGTAGGCATTCCACAGCTCCTTCACTTTGACCCTGAACTGCAGTGTGTCCCGGTCATGGCCCTTTTCTGTCATGCATCATGAAATCTGTCCATAGGTATAATTCCTACAGCGGGAGCACAGCTGGGACTGGACAGCCTCCTCTCCCCAAATGCTGATGAGGTCCAGCAGCTCAGCATTGCTCCAAGTTGGGGATCGCCCGGTGCGTGGAACAGGCATGGCAACCTGGAAAATTGCGCAGAGACCACTGCATGTGTCACCAAGCAAACAGGAAGGGGACTTTCAAAATTCCCAAGGAATTTAAGGGGTGGGGCTCATGGTTGGTCACTTGAGGGCAAGGCAGTAGAGTTCAAACGGATGACCAGAGAAGCGAGAACAGGCATTGTGGGACACCTCCCGGAGGCCAATCGCAGCGCTGTAATTGACCGTGGTGTCTACACTGGAATCACGGCGCTGATCCCTGGCACAGAAAGCTTTATGCCTCTCTGCGCAGTTTCTGTGCACTAAGTGGCTTAGCAGTGTGTACCCCTCTGGATTTACAATGCAGAAAGCTGCTTTACTGTGCAGAAACTTGCTAGCGTAGACAAGGCCTTAGATCAATTTACCTATATCTGTTCAGAAACTGATTTAGGGCTTGTCTATACTTAAAATGCTATAGCAGTACAACCACAAAACTGCAGCTGCACCAGTGTAGCACTTCAGTGTAGACACTCCCTGCATTGATGGGAGGGATTCTCACATCAACATAGGTAATCCACCTCCCTGAGAGATGGTAGCTAGGTTGACGAAAGAATTCCATCTGTCTACACAGGGATTTAGGTCAGCTTAACTACACTGCTCAGAGGCATGACTTTTTCATACCGCCGACAGATATTGTTTAACAGTTAAACTGACCTAATTTTCTAGTGTAGACCAGGCCTTAGTTATATTGAGATAGTTTGTTTCTGTTCCTCTATAGCTTCTGAATTGATGTAGTTAAAGAAATACAAGAACTGGATGTGGGCCAGCCCTTTATGTCTGGACACACTTACACTGGTTTAAACCAGGCTTACATCAGCTTAATTTACCACAGTTAAGTAAAGCCACTTCTACACACAATAGTTGCACCAGTTTAACTTGCATTGATTTTCAAAATGCTTTGGGGAGGAGAAGTGGTAGTAAAGAAGATATCAGCAATTAATGAAATAAAGAAGTATACACAGAAGCAAGTTAGGGAACAAAGTATGGGTCCAATGTGTTGTTTCATCTCAGTGGAGAATGGAATAGCACTCTGTGACAGACTATACCCATGTTCACACACTACATATTATTGTAATAACCATTCGTACAAGGTCTGTCTTGTGAGGTTTCATTTAAAAACTCAATCCTCTGCTCAATAATATAATGGAAACTGCATGTAGCAGCATTATACGTGATTATAAACCAAGTGATGATATGACTAAAAATATGTTTTCCAGAGAAGTCTGGGGAGTGGCCAAACCAGTTTCTCAGAGAAAAAGGGTAAACTGACACCTCAGCCAGGCATAAATAAGGCTGACGGATCATTACATGCTAAGTGGCTATTCTTTGGTAGGAAATGGGGCAGAGGTAAAAAAAAATCTGCATCTCAGCAAAGAAACACAGAGTTCCCTTCCACACAGACCGCCTTGCTCCCAGCTGGAAACGCTTCTCAAAGAGGGGACAGGACTATAAAAAGAAGGGGAAGACTTCCCCCCACCCCCTGCATTCACTGCACCTGAAGTGACAAAGGAAGCATTCGTTGGACTCTGGAGGAGGGGTCCTAACTAACAAGGTTTGGTCTGTAAGGCTGCTGGAAAACTTTGCTTGAATCTGATATAGTTATTAAGTTGGGTAATAGTAAAGATTTTATCTTTCTTTTTCTTGTAACCATTTCTGATTTTTATGCCTTGTTACTTGTACTCACTTAAAATCTCTCATTGTAGTTAATCAACTTGTTTTTACTGTTTTGTGTCATCCAGTGTATTTAAATTGAAGTGTCTGAATAACTATCTGAAATAATACACTGGCATATTGTTCCCTTAAAGCAATGGCTCCCAAACTCTATCAACATATGAACCCCTTTCACTAAATGTCAAGTTTCGTGAACCCCCTCCTAAATATGAATATTTCCAAGGATTTTCTCCTTTACCTGAGTATAAATTATAAAAGCAGTGATCTTGGAAATAAAAACAAATTTTATATGACATGCTTATTACACACTATTATTAATTACTGTTTATCATGACAGTATTTTTATTACATTATGAAAACGGCAACACTCTTCCAAGATCTCACTTTTGTAGCTTGTATCACTTTGAACAAGTCTGTTATACGACAAGTCTCCTATGTTTCATGAAGAGTATCAGATGTGAAACAGCATGAAGGTATTTAAGAAGCCAGCTCAGAGTTCCTCCTACACAAGCATTCAGGTCTTGAGCAATCAAAGCAAACAACGCACGTTACAACAAAGCTTACACTGGTTCTTCATAATAATTTTAAATAGTAGCTGCCCATTTAATTTAAAAAACAGCAAAAAATATCCACCTCCCTTTCCATTTCTTATAAGGAGTCTTGAAGTTTAAATCTCCTCAGTGTGATAGATATGCTTGCTTTGATCTGCTTAGTTCTTGGAAATCCAGGGGTTCTGGGCTGCTGGCCCCGTGCTGTCCGCAGTCCCTAGGGACAGCTCTGTCCGCCGTTAGGGAATTCCCCTGTAAGATTTTGCGAACCCCAGTTTGGGAACCACTGCCTTAAAGGAATAATGAACTTAAAATATTTTCAGCTTTCCAGGAGAGGGCTGGGCAGCACAGGACACACATTTCTGGGGGAAATCTGGGACTGAGGTGTGTGTTGGGTTCTCCCTCCAGTATAACCAAGGCTGGTGAGAGCCAGATTGTAACCTGCTTGTGGCTGGCAGGCTGCAGTTACACACAGACATACAGGGTGTGGCTTGCATGCTGGCAGGCTGTTTGTGATCAGCCCAGGTGGGCGCTACTACAGCAAGGCATTAAGGCACCCACAGTTGCAGGGCAGGGGTGACACAGCTGCTCATTAGTCTAGAGTGTACCCTGGTATGTCTCACACTCCAGAAGACCTCAGTACAGGAGTACTATTAAAGTATTCAGAACTGGCCAAAAGACCCCAAACAGGTTTAGTAATTATATTTTTCTAACTTGATAAGCAGAGATTCTCTCCCTCTTTTTAAATAGTGATTAATCTCAAGAGAAAAATCCCTACAATATCCTGCCAATTGAAGCATGTTTCAAAATACAGATTAAAAACTCAAAGCCAGATTTTTAATAGAACTCATCACCCCAGAGCTCCCTCTGAGAACAGAAGGAGCTGCTGGGTGCCAAGCACTTTTGAAAGTCTGGTCCTAAGAGCTAGATTTCCATTTCTAAAAACTGTATGCCATTTTGTTAATTCTTTCAATTAAGAAAAATACAGGGAATTAACTCAATTTCAGGCCAAACTCATTTATGCATAAAGAGATAAACCTTAGTAATAAGGTTCGTTAGGCACTATGAATTTAAATGCCATACCTTTTTTAAAAAATAGTCAACAGGAAACTAATTTGTTTGCAGCAAAAAAGTATAAAGTTATGTTTGTGACAGAATTCTAGTGAGCAGAATTACCTGAATTCTGAGTAATCATTTCTAAATCTCAAGAAATCCCCATCAGTTAGAATCTGACAGGGTATAACATATTAACCTTCATGTCTAAACAATTTTCAAAAATCTTTCATTAAGATTTTTAAAACAAATATTTAAAATAGGTAATAGGCCTTCTAACAGGTAATTAATCCAAGTGAAAATAGTAATTTAGCCAATAAATTTCATTATTCTCAATTTATTATGTTAATTTACTTTTTTTAAATGTCTACAATTATGGAAACTCATAGAAACAATCTTCAGTTATGGGTTCACATGTTTTCCTGTGTTTCCTAAAGGCCTAACAAAACATTGGGAACCTTATGCTATACCAGCTTTGAAGGTAGGCTGAAGACACATAAACCTGCTAAACTAGCATGCACTTGAGCAAACATTTTCACCCCCCAAATCCAGAGGAAATGTCAAGATAGTTCTCTAGAGTCACATGAAGAGAGACAGCCTTACTAGGCATGCTATTAAACCAGCTTTCTTACTTCCTGTCCACTTCACACACCACTGAAGATGCCTCAAAAACAAAGATATAATTAAATTTGCAGTTTTAATCAATTCCTCATGGGGACTGGGAGGGGAAGAAGCTTTAAAGGAACTGAGTTAGAAAAGAATTAACGGAATGCATAACTTCATATTATTAGGCATTTATTTTCTGTTACAAAAAGAGTTACTGTGCATAATCCCATTTGCAATGAAAGGTGCAAGACAATGGAAAGCAATTACTTAAAACAAGGAAAATCGAAGCAGTCGTTTATTTTTCCCACCACATCAAAACAGACAGACAGACAGACATTACCTTGCTTACAAAATATCATCTAAACATCCCGGAGAACTCCAATAAATCTTGACACACTAAGGATGCAATAACCATCGTCAGCATCTCTCCTTCCAGCATAGCTGTTCCCTCCCGTCCTCCTTTGAGTAAAACGGTAACGTTCACCTCCCTTGCCTCACATCAAGTACTAAACACCTCCACAGACTACCTCAGAAAGCAGAACCTCCACGCGTTGCTGACCCTGCTCTTTTATGCTGTAGACTCAATGACTGAGTCTTCCCTGCCTCAACCTTGACATTCTACTGTAACATGCCTTCGCCCCTCCCCCTTCCCAGATAAAAAAGGAAGGGAGCAGCAGGAGACATCAACACATCAACAGAGAAGTGAGGCGAAAGAGAGGCGCGGAGTATCCAAAACCTCCCTGGCGCAGCACACAATAGCACCCTAGAAAAACAGCCACCTCCCAGTAGACCTGGGGGTTAGCCAGTATTGTAAAGGTTAACAATTTAGTTTCTATTCTTTCTTTATGGCTGTTCCAGACAACAACAGGAAGTGGGGTTGGGGAGGGCAGCAGATAATGAACTTTTGTGAATTATGCAATTTTTAGAATCATTTCCTTTTCTCTAGGGCCAAAAACTGGGTTCACTTCACTCCTTGCTGTTCTAAAATACATAATTGTTTTGTAGTTTCTGCCAACCTAAATCAGTTCTGCCTGTGACAAATTAAAGAATCATAATTTGCTCGGTCACACTTAAAGTTTGACTTTTTTCCCAAGAATGTCAACATAATGTAACTAAGTTTTACATGTTTTACTATTAATGCTCCTAATTATTCAGATCTGTGTCACATAACTGTAAATTAGTGAATTGTAAAGTGACATATGACTGAACTTTTAGCTCTAAACTAGTGGTAAAAGTAACTTAAAGGACTTACCAATATGCCAGAGTCCTGAGCAGGCGTGGCCTCAACCGGAAGAGACGAGGCCTTTCAAGATTTAAAGGCCCCGGGGCTCCGGCAGTGCAGAAGTAAGGGTGGCAATGCCGCGACCCCCCTACAATAACCCTGCAACACCACCACCACCACCCACGCTCCCATAATCCCTTTTTGGGTAAATCTCCAGTTTGAGAAGCACCTATCTCTCCCGTTAAATCTGTATAGCGTAGGGTAAAAGTATACAAAGGACCAGATTTCAGGGGGAAGACCAGATTTCACAGTACATGACGTGTTTTTCACGACCATAAATTTGGTAGGGCCCTAAATATAGGTAACTGGGGCTCCAATAAATATTTTCTAACCCATTTTAATGAGCTTTAAAACTCAAAACAAAGCAGAATATTTTGTAATTTCTTTTCCAGGTACACTATAGCTCGTAAGGTCTCACGGTAAGAAAAGGGAGGAATTTCACAAAGCAATGAACATCCCTTCCCACCCAATTCGTTAGATGGGATTATAACCCAAGATGTGGTCTAAAAAACACGGAAAATTAGTTTCACAAAATTTCAGTTCTTTTCATTCTGAAGGGTTCAAACTAATCCATTTTTGTTTCTATATTTTTTTTTAATCAAAACCATATTATAAAAGAACAGAGAAATCTAGTGCAGAACAGCAAAATCAAAGGAATATCAGCAGATGGTAGAGATAAGATTTTAAGATCTTCTGTGCAAGGATTGTGTGTTCCTGTGTGTAACAGTGCACATTGTAGGTACTAACAGAATACTAATAATTAAACTGATAATGATAATTAATAACAGTCAAGTGGATTGTAATATGGGCGTATCTAGTTATCCCTCTATTACTTTAAAAAAAAAAAAGACGACAGAGCATCCTACCTTAAATGCTCCAAAATAGTACAGATTACAATAATGTGGTTACAATTTCACTACTGTAAATATATACAGTATAGTATACAATATATATACTGTTTATAGTTTACAATAGTGAAACTAATAGCGCTATTGTAATCTGTACTATTTTGGACCATTGAAGGTAGGATGCTATCTACACATACACCCCTAGGAGGAGGAAGTCAGACTATTATGTTACTGAATGGTTCTGAACATAGAGAAGGCATTTGGCAGGGTGAATTGGAATCTCTCTTACCAGATGCAACAAAGATCCATGATTTTTCAGACATATAGGTCATCTCAGTCCCAGAGCATTAGTGTTCCGCAATTGTTCAAGTTTTTCCTCTTCTTCATTTTCTTAAGGTTTAATATATAATCTACTACATTAGTATG
Organism: Chelonoidis abingdonii; assembly: GCF_003597395.2. Lineage (NCBI taxonomy): Eukaryota > Metazoa > Chordata > Testudines > Testudinidae > Chelonoidis > Chelonoidis abingdonii. Next base: position 85,037,902 of record NC_133774.1, on the reverse strand, counting down.
TTTGCAGTGCATTGAGGAATATGCAATTTAGCCCCAGGCTTCTGTTGTTTTGTCTCTTTATGACCCATCTTCTTGTAGGTTATTTATTTATTTTTCTGTCTATACAATGCGACTGATTTGCTTAATCGTTTTATGTTTATGTATCCAAGACTGGAAAGCAAAATAAAGACAAAAGGTTTTTAGAATATTGGTTCAGTCTCAGCTTATTTGCAATCATTTATGAAGTCTCCACTGCCAGCGCCATAATAAAAACCCTGCAGATCTGTTAGGTCAATACAAATTCCAATATACTATTTACGCAAAGCAAGAGTTTGATGCAAAGCCCACTGAAGTCACTGGGAACCTTTTCATTGACTTCAATGGACTTTGCATGTAGGGTGACCAGATGTCCTGATATTATCGGGACAGTCCCGATTTTAAGACATTTGTCCTGTGTCCCGGCCACACATCAGTCAGGATGCTCTTTGTCGCAATATTGGGAGCCTCTCACCACACACACCTGAAGTCCCAGGACTGGTGGGGCAGCTCCCAGTGCCTGCCCACCGGCAGGAGCCTGCAGTGCCGCCCCAAAGCCCTGAGTTGGAGGGAGTCTCTGCATGCAGCACTGGCTCCCTCCTGCTCAATCAGAGCTGCAGAGGCGGGGATTGCAGGCGCCAGCAGAGGGCAGAGAGCCCTCCACACACACACACCCCAACCCAAACCTACCCTAGGAACCAGAGGGACCTGCCAGATGTTTCCCGGGAGCCGCTCCAGGTAAGCGCTGCTAGGACTCCCCACCTCACCCCCCAGCAGGTCCCTCTGTCTCTTAGGGGTGGGGTGGGGGGAGGGGGAGGGGGCTCTGTGGGCTGCTCCCACCTGCAAGTCCTGCTCCACAGCTCCAGCAGCTCCCATTGGTGCTTTTCCCGGCCAATGGGAGCCAAGGAACTCACACTTATGGCGGGTGCAGCACATGGAGAGTCTGGAGATCCCGGAGACCCCCCTCGCCACTCTGACCCTAGGAACTGGTGAGTGTGGCCAGGGAAGGGGGCAGGATGTGATGGAGTGAGTGTCTGGGAGGTGTGTGTGTGTGGGGTTGCTGGGCTGTGAGGGTGTGGAGGGAGCTCGGCAGTGGGAGAGATCTGTGTGTGTCAGGGCACTGGGAGGGGGTCTGTGTGGGGCATTTTTAGTTGTGGTGGTGGAGCTGTGGGGAAGGGCACTGGGAGGAGAACTATGTATTACGAAACTGGCAAGTGAGGGATTCTGTGTGGGGTGCTGGGCAGCTATGGCTCCTCTCCTGCATGCTCACCCACTGTGTCCTGATATTTCACTCTTGTGATCTGGTCCCCCTATTTGCATCAAACCTCAATAGTAAAAATGAGATATGTAAGCAAGTTACTTAATATTTACAAGAAAACACCTTTAAATTATTAGGTACTCACATAACTATTGTACTCACATAACTATTCCAGGCAAAGCTGCCACATTAAGCCCGTCACTCCAATTACTCATATGTTAATCTCAGTCCATTTGTAATTAGTTTAAACAAATTTCTATCACTGTAAAAATATTCTACCAATCTGAGCAACCTATTATCCCTTCCAGTACACCCACAGTAATAGAAAAACAATTTCACAGGTCAACCAAAAAAAACAAAAAAAACAGATTGTACATTTTAAATCTGATGACCTCGGGGGGGAGGTGAAATTTAATCAACACCAAGCTTGCAGCCAAACACAAAAGATCCCAGAGATCTATCCTACCAAAGAAAATAGTTTATGAAGCTCTGGCAGAATAATTTGTACCTTAGAAACCTCAAGGTATTACCAAAGTACAGGCAGACTTACAGACCAAGTGCATGGGAGTCAGTGTAAAAATTTAACTTCTCTGAACCTCAGAGGTTCATATCAGCACTGAAATGACCAGCTTTCCAGAGCTATTGATATTTTAAATCATAATTTGAGGCCCAAACCTGCAGCTACTATGCAAACAGAACTCCATTTGACTTCAACGGGAGTTCCAGGTTTAGAGTGGTTGCAGAATTGGGCCTATAAAATGAACTGGAAAAATTCTATTTCCAATTCTTAAGACATTTAACAGAATTAAATCAGAAGTTCTAAAAGTCACCCACTTTAGGTACACAAAGTTTGTGTTCAAGGGGCTTGTCCCTTCTAAAATTCTCACTTCTAGTTTTTCTTGCAGTAAACTAAAACACATTAGCAGTGCAAGAACCCTTTTTGACTACCATAAGAGTCTCTTTCGCTGTAGGTATGGCTCACTGACAATATGGAGGTATACAAACTCAGAAGAAATTTCAGTAATAGCCAAAACATTGCAGTTTATCAGTTTTAGGGTAAAGTAAATACCAACCATAACTCAAACAAAATTGGAGCTCCTGCTCCACAACCCTATTGCTATTATTAATCCATCATTTTCATGCACCTCTGCACTTTGTGGTCATGGCAAGACTTGGCCGCAGAAGTGTCAAATTAAGCAAGATAACAAGTTCTGTACATCCCAAAGGACTGATTGGGTAAATAGCCAAAATTTTGCACACTTATCCAAAATGATCCTCTGAACATTGGTTTGTCCAAAAACAAGTGAAAATAATCGAGAAAGAAATGTTTAGCAACAACCTGCATGGTTGCATTACTCAGAACTTGATCAGATCACCATTAAAATTACAGGTATTTAAAAACATACATAGAAGAATTATTATTATAGACCTGCAATATGATAGCCATTTTACATAAAAAGTACAGGTCCCTGCACAACACAAACTAATATTTGAATGGCAAAAATTAGAACCTTGACATAGTCTTTTCTCCTTATAGACTGCTTATCCTACAAAGGAACCTTTTAGAAGAGCACAGAGAAGACGACGACGACGAAGACAAAGAAGGAAAAAAAAAGATGAAGAGGAACCAAACTTCTGAGGTTTAAAAGCTTTTACGTCCAGGCTCTGCTATTGAGAAGCCGGCATTTGTATTGCCACAGTTACTTTTGACAAAGAGCTTACATAAATGGAGAGATAAGGAGAGTGGAAAACTGGAAATTTTCAAGCTCTTTTCAACTTCGCAAAGACAGTTTGAGTCAATGATGGAAGTTAGTTAAAGGCCAACCAACTCCTATCATTGATCAATAGAGTAACTAATTTTCAAAATCTGTTACCTTAAACAATCTTTTATTGTTGAAATATTTTGGGGTGCTTAGTGCCTACAGAGCAGCTGTTCTTTGTCACTAACTGATGAACCAGACTTGTGCTGACATGGAACAGGACTGCAAAGGGCTGTCATACACACACACTGAACCAGAACATATGATCAGTCACTTTTTGAGCCCAGTGACCTGCTCTTTGTAAATACTCCCATGTGTTTGCAATTAGCTAGTGATCTACTTTGGCACAAAAAGAGAGGTTGCTGAAGTCCGTTTTCCAGAAAGTTTTTTTTCTGGACAACCAAGACACAACTTTAGTATGGTCAACACCACCACAGCCAAACAGTAGGCTCCTGCACGTGTATAATCTCACTGAGAAAATTAAATGGAAGGATTCATCTGCTTTCCTCTGCAAAAATCGGTGATGCTATAAATCATAAGGACCACAGATGGACTTGTGCAGCTCTCAGAAGCTGATGACAAACAGACGCCTTGAAAAGTATAGTGAATTTTTTGAAAACTCACATCTGTTTTTATCCATTTCAACAAAGTCTTAATGCACAGAAGCTGAAACTTTTGGGATTCTGACTATCACAGATATAGAGGAAAGCATAGGATAGTTTGTAAAGGATTCAAATATCTGCTGATCTGAATCTCATAGTGGAAGTGGTGTAATTACTGCATTCAGTTAGTTGCCTGTTTCCCACTGAAATTTCCAAGCATCTGCCCAATGAAAGAGCTGTAGGTTGTATCTCAAGAAATATATGCATTTATTCTTTGGAGGAAAGCACAAAGGTTGAGGCCCTTCATTTCCAGAAATTTACATAAAACAGAGATGCAACCAACACATTACTGGAGTAAAACACCATAGCCTTGAAACATGCATGTTGATGTATATTGGTGACATGCATTACCTTCTGAGTTACCTCACAATATATCGAGACATGACATCCATTTTATTGCTTTTATATCACAAGATAACTCAGATGTTAACATGTCACCACTGCATTCAGTAATTATGAGATGTTGTGATAAGAATAGAAGTCAAATAGTCCAGGTGTTGTAATATCTTGAGATAGCTCAATAAACACAGATGTTAACTCAGGTCATTAATGGGATTGTATGCTTAAATACTCTCATGGAGAGTACAAAATTCAAGAGGTGGATAAGCAAATAAAGAGGAAATATACAAGATTTAAGTGTTACACTGTAAACAATGTTCAAATTTTGAAAACCTATCTGAGTTACTGACTGAGATTTAAACTGTAGCATTTAAACTAAGAAGCACAACAGGATACAATAATTAGACTGCAGATTCAAGTTGCATTATATCCCAGGAAGAGTCTTAGAATGGTTAGTAATGTATCAGCCACCCAACTACAAGAATTTCCAGACACCTTTTTAAATCTGAGGGCAGCAACTCAAGCTTTAAGAAACAAAATTAAAAACCCAAATTTGGCACCTGTGCCCGGAGTCTCATCTGATTTGGTGATTCTGTTTCCTGTATAGTATTTTCATTACAACGGGCAAAAAGAGTCCCCAAACACACACAAGAACATACTTTGCCCCACACATGATTACAAGCCATTTTCTCTTCTTTAGGTCATCCTATTGCTACACTGTCTGGTGACTGCTCAATGCATCCCAAACAGAGGCAATCCAGTTGAGTCAACAGCAAGCATAAGTGGCTACAGTTAAGAGCAGCAGCAGTTAACTTGGGTACAATTCTATATTACAAGAATGATTTCATTCAACAGTGGAACTCTCCAATTACATTTACTAGTAAAATCAGCAATAATTTAGAAAAATATGGAACTAGGGAAAGCAAACACTGTACAGTTGGGATTAAAAGTAATATTTCCTCCTTCATTTTATTGTATTATATACAGTAAGTTTGTTGATTAGGCAGAGAATAGGTACGATGCAAAAATACTCCAAGTACCTCCTAGAACAAAAGGAGAAAGTATCCCTGAAGTAGACCTTATTTTCACCACTGATTTTAAAATTTGTATTTAGTTGTCACAAATTATGTTTTCTCTGTTAGCATATAACATCAGTTTATTAAGAGCTGGATTGAGAAACATACTCTCAATGAAAGCAGACAGATTATTATTTATATAATACAACAGAGATACATGATGTTTTACAGAACAATTCAAGTTCCAAAAAGCATACAGGCAGGAGGCTGATTCTGCAAAAGACAATTATACTGAGTTCCCATCAGCGGGATTACTCAGAGTAAATGCTACTCGTTATCAGAGTTGCAGAATCAGGCCCTAAATTAAGAAAAGAACAAGAGAAGTAGATAATACTGGTAAAGGATGAAAATGGGCAGGACAGAGGTAAGGACAAAAAAAATTATGCCATCTCTTGATGACTTACATGTCTGTGTAAAAGAAAATTACTCTATACTGAAATTTCATATCTGGTCAACAAAAACAAAAAATCAAAAATATATAGTTTGAGTGTAATTAATGTATTTTATTATACATCTAATACAGATGGGTCAAAAAACAGAACCAAAAATCTGAACCCCTGCAGTTTCTTGGAGGAAATGGGAACCCAATCTAGGTTAGATCCAAAAACCAGATGGGATGGAATTTTCCAGTACTGATTCAGATGCCAACAATCTCACAAGGTAATCTGATCTCATATTCTTACCATTTGGGGATGAAATGCTTGGATAAACCGTTCCCAGGAATTTGGCATGATTGAAGCCAGACCCACATCACAGCCAGGATTCAGGCTTGAACCCAAACCCTAGGTGAAGATTAGTCCATATCCAAATACCACCTCCTCAGGCATCTCTAATCATTAGCACTATTAGAAATGCAAGAAATACAAACCTGAGTAGACTAACAACAACATTAGGGGAGTTTGTACTATTCTATGGTAATGGATATAATCAATATTTACAGTTGCCTATTTAAAAACAGCTACAAATGAAAACTAGATGTGTCTCATAAGCCAGCCTTCTTGCACACTTCACGCTCCCCTTGCCTGTCCACTTTGTTATCGTGAGCAGAGTGAAGGAATAAAAAACATGAAGGGTCATAAAGGCAAAGTAACTCAGCACCCTGCCTTTGTCATAAGTAGACTGTTCATTTCCCAGTACCATTAGTGAGGCAGTAGTTACAAATCTTGTTTTTGAAAGAACGTTTTAAAAATTGGGTTACTTATAATAAAGATGAAAATTTATGTTTTACCTTTACAACATCCCTTTGAAAAAATAAAAAGAGAATTAAAGAGCATAAGCTTTGCAATAGCTTCTTTATAGGCACTATTACATGTCAGAGATATCAGGGGAAAAACTCTGTCGGCAATTTACACTCCTGATTTATCAAAACTCATCACCATTGTACTACATACAGAGGATGAACAATTGTAATGTGGGTCCAATAGAGGGTTTCACTTTATATACTTCATCCACTTAAAAAATAATAATAATAAAGTTATAAACCTTTTCATCACTGTGTAGGAAATTAGTTGGAAATTTCTGCCACTGAACACTCAGTATTTTCAGATCACCATCATCTCTGTTTATACAGAACGTTTCCCTTTATAAACAGACGGCGTAGCTTGATGTTACAATATAGTGACCTCTGATTCAATGGCTTTCCAGAGTTTACAAGCCTATGGCTTCACTGGAATCCAGAACAGTATCTCATTTACAGTTGATTATAGTTAAGGAATGTTTGCCGTATGAAGGAACCAGCAGGCAGATAAAGAAATAAGTGTGGCCAATAATATGACTGTGCAGAGAGTAATATCTACATTCATTTTGCATTTTTATTCAAAATTTATTAGTCATGAACAATATTTTGCACGCATGATTCAGAAGTGCTAACAGATATTAAAATATACAATAGGTCACCTACTTTTCTCCCTACCAATCAAAAGCATATTTTCTAGTGTTTTACCCAGTCTAGTTCTGCAAGTCTTAAGTAATGGGACTCCCAACACATCCCTCGAGAAACAGTTCCTGAGAGCAAAATATATTGACAGAGAAATTGAAAAAATGTTGTCTTAGTTTCATCCCATTATTATTTCTGATTATATTCTGCCTGTGTACCACTATATCTCTGTATACACCCTCCAAATATTTGTAAATGTAAGTCTCTCTCCATGTAGTCATAATTTAGCCAAGCTATTCACGTTTAGCCCTTTCAGCCTTTCTTCATAATTCCATATCTCCATCCCCTGATCATTTTCGTTGACTTTTTCTCAACTTTCTCTAATTTGTGACCTTCTTTCCAATAATGTGGTAGACAGATCTGAACAAGATATTCACTTCCTAAATCCACTCAAGAAGGGTCTGGCTTAAGTGGACATGACAGTTTCACCTCTAAAGAGGAAGAATCAGTTATAACCAGTATCATACGAAGGACTGTTTTGTTTTTGTTTTTTATTGATGAATCAATCAGCGCTGTTTAAAGGGTAAGCTCACTATGTTTCCATACACTCTAGAGCAGTGCTTCTCAAAGTCGGGCTGCTGCTTGTTCAGGGAAAGCCCCTGGTGGTCCCAACCAGTTTGTCTATCTGCCACGTCCGCAGGTTTGGCCGATCATAGCTCCCACTGGCCGCGGTTCACCACTCCAGGCCAATGGGGGCTGTGGGAAGTGACATAGGCCAAGGGATGTGCTGGCCGCCCTTCCTGCAGCCCCCATCGGTCCGGCGTGGCAAACCGCAGCCAGTGGGAGCCGCAGTCGGCCGAACCTGTGGACGTGGCAGGTAAACAAACCAGCCCGGACCGCCAGGGGCTTTGCCTGAAGAAGCAGCAGACCGGCTTTGAGAAGCACTGCTCTAGACCAAAGAAACTGCTAACAAAACCAAGATCTTAAAATAAAAAAAATCAAGAGGCATAAGAAGAAGCTATCCCACTGCCTCAATAAAATATATATGCTGATCAACAGCATAATTAAGGCTCAGCTGTGTATTTATGATATAAATCACATTGGAGATGAAGCTCTGGGAGGGATTGTGCTAAATGAAGTCACAATGCATTCTGGAGCCCCTGAGAACACAGGTAGAATACTTCCATTGCACCATGTTGTTAGAAGGTGTGACACCTGCTTATGTTGTCTCTCATCTGCCAAAGAGATGAGAATGCAAGGACTTGAATCATCCACAACACAAAATATTCAAAAATATTGAGTTGGAGGGACTCTAAGTCACAAGATTTTAAAATAATAAATCACATAGGGTATATCTACACTGCAATCAAACCACCAAGGCTGCCCATGCCAACTGTCTTGGGCTCACAGGGCTGGGGCTATGGGATTTCAGTGTAGGTCCTGCAAGGTCCCAGGGCTTAGGCTAGAACTCGAGTCTGAGCTTCTACACTGCAATTTTGTAGGCCCGCAGCCCTAGCCCTAGCCCCACAAGCCTAAGTCAGCTGACATGGTCTATAGCTGCACGTATTTTATTACAATGTAGACATACCCAGAGTTCTTACCTGTGTTTTGAATTTTCATGTGTGGGAGGAAGCCATTGATTCCCTACTGGTGTGCTATCACCCCTCAGAGTAAAAATATCATCCTTAAATACACAAAAATGTTACCCCTGTGTTCACTGATTAAAAAGAATTCTACCCATCCACTTTTGCCCCTGGGGTATGGAGAGAATTCCTCACTTGTCTAACACTACCTAGCCAGGAAAGACAGTTGCACCATGCATATCCTCCCTACATACTCCCCTCCCGAACTCTTGTCCCACATGCACCCCCTAAATTACCCTCCTTTTCGCCTTACAGTCTCCTACTCATCATATTCTCCCTTTCTATCATGCCATATTCCCCAGGTCCCTAACACATCCTCTTCCCCATAGTCCAATTTCAACACCTGTTCCACATTCTCTTGACCTGTCTGATACGTACAGTGACTAAGAGGTCACCCTCTTCTCTGAGGACAGCTTGGCTTCAGCCTCTTTGGAAACAACAATCCATCTTTGCTGGTGGCACTTCATTGCAATTGTTAAAGTGACAGAGGCCATCTTACTAAGGGAAGTCTGTGGCTTTCGTCTCATGACAGGAATGAGACATGGTTGCTATTTTGGATCAGAGCAATGTGGGAAATCCAAGTCAGAAATTCAAAAATCTGATTCTCCCCCCCCCCCCCCCCAAAAACTCAAACCCAAATATCATAAGGTTTATTATAAAGTTACGGGAGATGGAAATATTGAATTATGCCCAACTACTCAGTAGTTGGAAGTATCTTGTGCCCTCAGACTTCATACAATGTCCAACCAGGCCCTCAATATCCAACATGTGCATTTCACATCTCCCTTCCTCCTCCTGTAAGAAATTTAAAATGTCATTTTTATAAGGACAAATGCATATTTTGCTTCATAAAATATAAATTAGTTCATTATTATCTTCACCGATTTTGTATCATCATATTTCCTTTTGCTTGTAAATTTAAGTAACAAATGAAAGTAAGATGATGACTGAAATATTCTCCTTCTGATGTGTGCATACTTAATATTGTTGCCCATTGGAAAAGAAATATGGTAATTGAAGGATTGTGATGTTTCTGCAATTTGTGATAGTATTATAATTGTTTTGGATGATGGATGAAATAATCAGCCAAGATGACTGCTTTGAAATGCCTCAAACATATTAGATATCAAAGATTTAGGACTCTCTCTTTCACCTCTCTCCTCAAGACAAGAAAGCATATGTCTTACCATCTCTGATACAGAGATACAGGGAAAGGAACAGTTGATCTGATAGAAAACAAGAAGAATAGGACTCCTATTGCCACAAAGCATTTATAAAACTTCTATCACTGTAGTACCTCATTGCACTATATAAAGGTCAGAACAGTACCAAACTTTTACTCCAACGTAGAAAACATTTCCTTTACCCTTGCAGGAGCTAACCCAGCCTCACTTAGAATATACATGACGGCAGATAGTAGCCAGTAAAGAAAATCTCAGGAGGTTCTATATTCTGCAGTTAGTGGAAAGTCTGAAAAACAGGACTCTTACACCTTGTGCTGAAAAATGGACAGGTTCAAGAGCCTGTCTCTGAGAGTACTCTGCCTCCTGTTTCTGCAAGTTTCATCTTTGGGACAAATATCCAGCGCCTTGCTTCTGAAAACAGATGACATAAGTGGTCCAAGATAACTGGTGCCTGGATCACTAAGGACTGTATTTAACAGCATCTTCAGATCCACCCTGAAGTGCACTGGCCGCCAGTGAAGAATCAATAGCACAGGCGTAATAGCTCTTCTTCTGTCTGTTTTGCCTCAAAAGTGAAAACCATATTTTGAACTAACTGAAGCAATATTCAAGGCTAATACTAGGCAAAGCACACCACAATGGCCTACCCTCAAAGTATAAAGGTGTGATTGATATTTGAGAGGAATGGTGCCATCTCTCAGTCAGCCAAAGATGAAAGAATATTAAGGAAAACCAAGCAAGAATGCCATAAAAATATGCTTCTGCTTGTTGCAAGACTCTGCTGAATTATGTTCAAGGTGAACACTATGGTGCCAGGTGAGTTAGTCAGACAATACAGATCTAAATATAAAAATGCTGCCAATTTAGGATGAAATGCGATCGTAAAGGTTTCACTGCCTTTGATCCAGGGGGTGAATTAGCTTTATCCCTCTCCTTTTGTGCTACAGGTTCCATGGCTGTATTTTGATAATATTCCTAAGAAAACAAGTAAGCTCCCATTCTACATGGCCTCTGACTGAGATATCAGACTTCTTCCCCCCTTAGGGTAACAGCTGCCTTGGTGCAATTAGCACAAATTGACCCCACAACTGTAGGCTGATGGTGTTGCCTACATTCCAGACATTTTCTTTCCTTTCTGTGTGCAGAGTCTGACATTTGAGAGGGAGAAAGAAAAACAGCAATTCAACAATTAGGAGGTCAAGTTACTGTGACTCTCTCATAAGGCAGAACAATTGCGGAGGAAGTGTAAGAGCAGGACAAAACAGACCCTGTGGTACCAAAGTATGTTTGGTGGTGATCAGTGGTACTGTTGCCTGTTTGAAAAAGGAGGAGTTACAACCCTTCCATTCCAAACTAGCATACTAAGAGTACTCATAATGCTTTTCTGCTTTATATGGACATCTGTCTTAGTCAATTATGGGATATCAGTCTCCAGTATCTATGCACTATATACAATGTAAAGATAAGCATAACAAGATTTGAATTCTACTTTTTCTACCCTAGCAGTTTAAATGAACTTTTAGTTTCCATCTCTTATTGAAGGTCGGCTATAAAAACAGGCAGCTTTAAGTTCATTCTGATACCTGCCAGCAGGGTGTTCAAAAATCTAGGACTCACAGTTAATGCTGAGCCCTAAGCATTTATACGTCACCCATCCCTGATGAGAGAATTTGCAGCTCATGAGGCAGTCCCTGAGACAGCATGGTACAAGAACAATATGAGCTTTGAAGATTAACACCACAACTAGAAGGAAATGAGGAGCCAGTAGTGTGCACCATTCTCCACCCTCAAGGTGTGGGCTGTAGTGTGCTGTACCATATATGGAGTTTTTGGACTGGCTTTGACTTACACAGGAAGTTACAGTAGTCCAGTCTTGAGGTTGCTAAATGTGTAGATCATGTTACTAGATCTTCATCCAAATTTCAAACATGATTTATGCCAGAAGTCCATGTCCTGCAAATTTAAGTAGGAGATGAGCATTTGGGGATATATTCATATTTTGGCCCAAATACAAAAACACTGGTTGTTCTAGCCAATGCCTTATTTATACTTCATTATTCACTTTCCTTTCCCTGCAAACAGAGCCAAGCAATGCATAAATCTCTTCAGGCCCATGTTAAAAATTATGAATATGCATTTATTTTAAAAAGAGGAGGAGATTTTAAAAATACATCTCATCAAGGAAAATACTGTTAAAATGTGTGCAGATGTTATGCATCTCTGTCTTTTAAGCCTCTGACTTTAAGAGTTTTCAGCTCTGTGAAAGTGATTTTCTTACCCTTCTCAGTACATAGGAAAATATTCTATTTCATGTAACAAGACAGTGCTTTGCAACCATCATCCTCAAGAAGTGCTAGCTCTCAAATCAGCTGCAGAAATCCTGATCTAGCTTTTGGAATCTCAGTCATGACATGTGGATACAGTTCCTTTCTAATCTACCAAAATTATCTGGGATGGAAAGAGCAAAATGAGTTCCACAACACATATCTCAGCCACTTCAACAAATTAAAAAAATTATTCAATATTTCTAACTCAGAGGAGACTCAAATAATATCTATTCTTCAGTGATTTTGGTATTATTCAGTTAAGAATCAGGATTTACAAGGTGTTTTTCCATAGCTCAAATCTTCCCTTCCAAAATTATCTGTTTTAGAGTATATCTTTCTATTCACAAGTGTTACCATAATTAAAAGCGCATGGAAGAAGCGGTGTTTTTAACCACATTTCCTATGTTTTTAGCTCAGTGACTACTATGTGCGGCTCAGAGGTAAACAATATTGCCCACATTAGCCAAGAAATACAGTCTAGTGTAAGTCACTGAAAAAGTCATCTGAATACTAAGAATTTGCTAGGCAGGGCCGCTAGTCTCAAGTAAAAAAAAAACAAGACAATGAATAGCATTATTTATATCAACATACTCATTCTCTAAAACCAAGTAGATTTAACAGATTAAGTTTATAGTCCAACAAAAAGTAATGCAGACTGTACATGACTGCATTTACATTTATTTTTAAAACAATACAAAAATATTTTCAAGGCTTACGGGTTAGTCAAAATACCAGCATTATATAACCTCACAGCCACATCTATCAAAACAGTAGAACTCTCTGGAAATATAAAGATATGTTTTGTTTATGTTATTTTTTTTAAATGAGCCATTTTCACAAAAGGTAATTTTCAAAACTGAAAAGTGATTTCAGAGTTAAATAAAACTTTTCCTCAATCCTATATTTCATACAGACATGACCCATTAGATGCAGCCCAAAGGTTTACCTAAAAGTTCTATTTAAACAACTTCTTTTAACTCCCACAAGGCCCAAGATAAACAGGGTCCTAATAAAAGTTGATAGCACAGGCTCTGTTCACGTGAAACCACTTTATAACTTGACCAACTGTGTTCTCTGCCAGGAAATGATTGCTTTTCCAGTTCAGCCCAAGAATGTTGCTCTGCCTTATGTCTGCTAGCAACAATGTCTCTGTTTATGGGTGGGCTAAAGAGGGAGGATTCAGAGGCTAAGTTTAGGCCTTAGATAATGGTGGCAGAATTAAGATTTGGTCCTAGATTTTATGGTTCTGTCATACTGCTCTTGTTAGAAGCAGCAAACATATAAGAAAGGCACTGTAAGGTATTACGTAGTTTGCTAAGCATCTGTTTTTCTTCCCCTTAATTTATACTTAGCCAGTACTTCATCGTTCAAATCAGAACAAGGTTTACAATAATAAAACCACAAACATGCATTATTTATTTAATTTACTATACAACTTTAAAAGATATCATGTACTCTCTTGTCTAAATTGTTATAAACTCAATGTAGTTCTTTGTAAGAAACTTTGTATCTGACAGCAACTTCCTTTTTGCTTGAAGATCTTTCCATGATAGGGCGCTAATCCTGCAGCAGAAACAGCCCTGTCTCTTTCCCTACTAAGTTCTGCAGCACTATCCTCTTACTGAAGACATAAAATCATCTTCTTCCAGAGCAGATTCCCATATATATATTATCCATGAGGTGTTGCCAGGGTATAAAACAAAGCATTCTCACCCACTAAGGGCTGAAAGCATCACATCAACAATACTAGCACCGTCTCTAGCAGAGGCAGTGAAAGACAAGCTATGGATTATCTACATTTTCATTCTAATTACAGCAAAATGCCTTGCCATTAAGCTACCCACTTCAAATAAATACGGATTTTTTTTTCCATCCATGAGCATTAGGTGTAATATTTAACATCTGTCATGACATTGAATTGAAAGAACTATGTTTTAACTACCCAGTGACAATCTATGTAGCTGTCAAACAGTCTCCAATATTGAGTATTTTGGGATAGATATGTTTCATTTCTTTGTTAAGTTTGCAACTTACAGTTTCAACTGATCCATTTACAATGGCTGGATGCCATGCCTTCCTTAATAAATGTTGTGCAGCACAAAAGGGCTTCAGTGTCGGGCCCTTTTGAAAGGAAAGCCAGAAAGGTAACAAAGCAGAATGACTGTATCAGAGAGGAGTAAGCCAAACGAAGACGAGGATCAGCCCCAGGTGCACTCTAGTCAAGAAGAGCAGAGGAGAGAGAGAGAACTTAAAGGAACCGCCCCTAACACAATGGGAACATCTATCTCCCAATGTCCCAATTTTTTTAAATTAAAAAGTGTGTTGACCCTAGGTAGGCCCTGCAGTAATGCTTCTGTATTTTTCTCTGAGAATACTGAGATACTTTTGAACCATTTTGCCAGTTCCTGTCAAGGGAGTGCAAAAACCTCTCTTTATGATGCCTACACTACTGTGCTGCCTGCAATGCCTGGTACTCTTTTCTCCTTTTTGGCTCTCCAGTCTTGAGTGTAACATGTACAGAATTGGAAAATTCAGTAGCATGGGATCAGCACTCCTCCTGAGAGAAGAGAGCATGAGATCACAAAGTTAATGGATCAGGATTAAGCAGCAAATAGAGGTGGTCACAAAACAAATGTTGCCACAATCTTTGCATGCCAGGCATTCATGGAGGGAAATGAGGAACACAGCGAGATGGGAGATAAAAGGGGAAGAAGGAAGAGCAATATGCAAGGACCATACCATGGACATTGGTGGATGCAAGTTTATTATGTTCCGCTACGCCATCGGGAAAGCAATGATATTACTAGGCCTCCATTTCCCAGACCTACTCTGAAGGTTAGATCTAGAGTATGCAGGCTTGCATTACTTTATCTAGCAGCTGCTAAAGTAACCACATGGTTATAATGCAGGCCTTGAGATCCCTAGCAAAAAAATACAAGAGTTATTAATGGGATCAGCAAGAATTCAATTAGCTCAGGCAGTCATCTAAGAAAGTAATGAGGTAATCTTTACACCACCACAATTCCTAAATTAAGGTTTCCCATTACTCAGACCAAGCACACTCAAATCCATTTTTGGAATGAGGTGCCTCCTACAATTCAGGCCTTCTTTAAAAAGGGCATGACCACACCCCATTCATAAGTTTGTGCTAAACTGAGTATTTTACAACAGATGGCAGAGCCAATGAGGGTGAGAATATTGTTAAGCCAGTCTAAATAATGAAAATATGGTGCAAAATCTCATGGAAAACTAATGAACTAGCACTGGCAGGAAGTTAGACTCCTTGTATATTATTATCTCAGAGTTATATCCACAACTGACATTTGGGGGAGAAATGTTTAACACAATTTAATCTGATCACTAACCTCTTTTAATCTTGTTTTCCCAGGTCCAGCATTACATATATTTGAAGACCCCATCCACCCAAAACTATTTCTTTCCAAGTCCTCCAAATACTCGGAAACTGGTAACGCAGATTAAACTATTTAGGCCATCCTAACACAGCCTTTGAAGAAGAAGCCCATCTGTTTAAAATGGGGTCCCAAGAAATGGACCACAAATTATGTTCTTTTTGGACAGCTGGAAGAATACACTTCGCTTCCTTCTGCCTGCTACTATCTGAGTGGTCTTTGGCCTGTTTTTGTTTCAACTTGCTCCCCATTAGAGGTGAATAAAAGGGCAAAAATTAGTTCTGGATAAAATATTGCCATCTTTTTAAAATAACCCTTTCATTTAGCCTGCTTCTCTCTTTTCCAAATTTCACTTGCCAGAATTTCAAATATCCAAAAGGGATATCTTGTTGAGCACACATATAGATAATACAGCAAGCTTTGTTATTTCTTCCTTCCCCACCTCAAATCAGACTCAACCCAAATTTGTTAAGGCTTACCCTAATATCAAATTGCCAAATTTCATCCATAATTTTCAGTAATTTTATAGAATAATTATTGTAACACTATTGCTTTGATTCTCAAATTCTGTAAGACTTTTCCAGAAAAGTCAGAGTCACAACATCCCATGGAAATAACTTGAACATTTAATTACATATCAGAAGAATAATATTGCATGATGACTTCTTTGTATCACTGTATTCACAAAAGGCTTGAAGAAAACGGTCTACTGACTTACAGGTGAACAGAAACCTTAAGTAACAAATTGTCATTTCATTACTATTAATTGGTGAATGCCCTAGGGCACTGCTTCTCAAAGTCGGTCTGCCGCTTGTGCAGGGAAAGACCCTGGCGGTCCGGGCCAGTTTGTTTACCTGTCATGTCCAGAGGTTCGGCTGATCGCAGCTCCCACTGGCCACGGTTCACCACTCCAGGCCAATGGGGGCTTCAGGAAGGGCAGCCAGCACAACCCTTGGCCCGCGCTGCTTCCTGCAGCCCCCATTGGCCTGGAGCGGCGAACTGCAGCCAGCGGGAGCCACAATTGGCCAAACCTGCAGACGTGGCAGGTAAACAAACCGGCTGGGACCACCAGGGGCTTTCCCTGAAGAAGCGGCAGCCCGACTTTGAGAAGCAGTGCCCTAGGGAACAAAAATATTTTTAAACATTTGAACCGTTTCATAAGCATGCACAATGTTTTACAAGGCTTAGAATTAAGACAGTCGTGCCCTGAGGAGTTTATAATTCAAGACCAAAAAACTAGTGCACGAAAACCAGTGTGCAGAGATGTAATTGAGGACAAAAACATTAGAAGGATTAATAAAAAGTGAGGAGGAACTTGCAGTGGTAGGCAAAAGAAATAGGAGACTTCCAAGCATAGTGGACAGCAAGATCAAAGGCCAAAAGGTTACCTTGGGGAAGGGAAACAATGAAGTAACAGAACAGGAGGAATGTGAAGGAGTGAAAGGAAAATGAGGATGAAGTGGAAGAGACAGGAGCGGAGATATAGGTAGGGGAGATACTATGTGGGATGAACGAGACAGAGAAGAGGGAGATTATGAAGAGTGAGTTCAGAGTGACACAGTAACTGACAGGAAGCTAATAAAGGAGTGGAGCAGGAGAGGAAAAGAGAGCAGCTAGAAAGCAAAATGATTTTAGCATCACTAGTTTGGATATAGTTTGGATATAGCGAAGAAGGTTACTGTAACCAACGTGAGAGTCAATATGTGGACAAGAATACAGTGAGGCAAGCATTTCCGCTGGTTGATTTATTTGGTCTCATCACCTCAGTATCCAAGAGCAAAACATAATGTGAGGGGACAGAACTTAAAAAGATTCTTGTTGAAAAGTGTAGAGGAGGAAGAGAGAGAAATCAAAGACAAGCCCAAAAGTTGAAAGCTGGAGTGAAAGAGTGGGAATGTCAGCAGTAAACAAAGGGAGGAAGTGGAGCAGTATTAGTAGGGAGGAGAGTTTTGGGCAGATGGCATTTGAGATGGACATCCAAGACAAGACGTCTGAAACTCAGTCCAAGATGCAATATTGGTGATAGGATGAGTTGTCAGCACACTGTCAATTAATATAATAATAGATTTGGGTTGTGGTAGTTGAAATCCTGAGAGTAAAAGAGGTTTTCAAAGGAGAAAATATATAGAGAGTGAAAACAAGAAGGGTCTAAAATCACTGATGGGGACATTTTTCCTTATTTAAAAAGGTATCGAGTTTAATGGATGGAATTTGTATGGATGGAATTCTCAAAAAAATATCCAGCATTGGCTTAACTCCACCAAAGTCAATGCCAAGTGAGTACCACAGCTATTGTATAGTATGGGCCAACTGATTTGGACAGGGCTCAGAGATCCACACTTACACTTCTTGATATCTCAATAACTTTCTACACAGTTGTTCAGATCATGATGTACCGATGGCCATGTGTGGATGGAGAAGAAAATTTTAAAAAGGCTGAAATTCTGAAAATAGCTTTAATTCCATGAATACAGAAAACAATCTTTCATTAAGTTATCAAGTGAGTATCCATAGTGAGACCCATATGCTGAAAATTATTATTCACAAATGTGAAGTTACTGAAGATGAGAATTTGTAGGATCAGGACCTAATTCTGCCCATCAATTTGTTTAATGTAATTATATTTTTCCATCATTAAACAAACTGTCCAGAGCCTGGAAAAGAGACTAAATGACAAAAGATGGAGGTTGTATTCAAATCTCTGTCAATCAGTTATGCATACCACAGCAGTGGCAACAGAGCCTAATACTAATCAATCACATCAATACCATTGAAAATACATTACAAATTAAAAACACAAGAAAGCCAGAATGGAATACAGGCAGTCCTCAGACTTATGACACAATTGGTTCCTGAAAATTGTGTCGCAACTCAGAACCACAATATACTCCATTGTGGGACCAAGCATCATAAAGTTAAAACCAATTGTTGTAAGTCGAATCAGCTTGTCAATTCAGAAATGTCATAAGTGCCGTTCGTTGCAAGTCGAGCATCGTAAAGTCGAGGACTGCCTGTAGCTTTATCATTGTCAAAAGTTGTTCAAGCTATTCATAACAAAACTGAACACACTGAAAAAGGGGACACCTTTTTGAGCTCATAGGGTTTTTTTAAAAATGTAGTTTTAGAGAATTTCTGGTAAAAAAAAATGTAGAAGTTTAATATGGATTCCCCATCCCACACACTCACTATGTTAACCACACACCTGGGGAACTCTCAAAGCTGCTATTCTTGCTGGACCCCTCATTACCAATAACTTATCATAAAAAGCCTAAGATTGAAACTTGCTCTAAAACTCAGCTGTTTTGTCATCTTTTTATTTAGGGCTAGATTATGCCATTCAAGTATATCACAGAATCAGCAGTGGTACACAGCTGCATTGTACCAAGAGGAGCACCAGCAAGCATCCTAGAGTGTTTCCTGGGGTTCCCTGTTGTGATGGGGGGCAGTTGCTGCTACACCTTGTTATGAAGTACAGCCTTCTCCCCTCTGCATCCTTATCCTGATTCATGTGCCTATGCAGAGGGTTACTGAAATATGATTTTGCCTTCTCTTTATCCACACTGGGATGCTGTAACACAGGGACAGTTATCCTGCCTGGCCTTCAAGGAGGGACTGAGAGGGATGGGAAAGACTTCTTATGCTCTCCCACTACTGCCATCTGCAATAAAGACTAGGAAAAATTGCAGCCGCAGCACTCAGCATTTAAAAAATTGGACCTTAGATTGTAAACTCCTCTGGGGAATTAAAATGTCTTCTTCTGTGTCATACTTAGTACCAAGTACACAGTCAGTCCTTAGAAAACAGTAAAGGATCCATTTTGAAGTTTTGTGATAGATTCTTATGGATAATGCAAATAAAAATCATATTGTACTGGTTCTGTTTCCTCATCTGAGCCTTTCCATGTGACTGGAGGCCATTTTGACTAACTACAGTCTCTCTCTGAAAAAGATAGAAGTATGGCTCTTCCCAAAACATAGACATATAAAAATGGCCATTTTTTACCCAACAGTTCTGTCCCCTGTGTGATTCAGGCCTGGTCTACACTACGCGTTTAAATCAATTTAAAGAGAGTTAAATCGATTTAATGCTGTACCCGTCCACACTACAACACCCTTTATATCGATATAAAGGGCTCTTTAAATCGATTTCTGTACTCCTCCCCGACGAGAGGAGTAGCATTAAAATCGATATTGCTACTTCGGAATAGTGTTAGTGTGGACGGAAATTGACGTTATTGGCCTCCGGGAGGTATCGTACAGTGCACCACTGACCAAGTGCACCACTGACCACTCTGGACAGCATCAGAACTTCTTGAGGCACTGCGCAGGCTAACAGAAAACAGCCGCCGCTTTTGAATTCAATTTCTCTTGTTGGCCAGCATGGAAGCTCTGACAGCACAGAGTGACCACGGCAGAGCTCATCAGCACACGTTAACAATGCAGTCTCTGAGGAATCGAAAAATTAGTAGTATACCTGAGCTACAAGGACTGACTGATGCATATATGGGAGAGGATTCAGTGCTAACAGAACTCGTTCCGAGAAGACAAAATGAAAAAGCGATTTGAAGAACTTTCAAAGTCTATGATGGAAAAGCCAAGCAGGGACTCAGTTGCAGTGCAGAGACGTAATTTATATAAGGGATCTCAGACGAGGCACAGAAACAGAGAACCTAAACGGAGCAGATCTGGTCAGGGCCGAAACACTCGCCCACTTCTAGCTGAGCTGCATGCAATTTCTAGGTGGGTAATGTACATTAACCCACCCTGCCGTGAATTTCAGAGGCGGGGGTTGTAATTATCAAGACCGTGGAGCTGTAGGTCGCGGGCGGGAGATATGAGGATAGTAAGAGTGATGTGAGAAAGAGTTGCTGTAGAGCACACAGCACTCGCGTTAGCCCCAACAGCAGAGAGGCTTTTTGTGGACCCGATTACCGTCCCAGCCCTTCCAAGCCACAAGCCCGACAGTGAGCCATGGGAAGCGACCTCTGTGGAGTGACCTTTGTAAATACTCAAATGTTTTAAAAACAGCGTTTTTTAATGATTGAATTTGCTCATCAGGGCTTGGGATGCATTCGCAGCCAGATGCAGTTACAGGAAAAGATCGTACGTGTCTGGGGATGGAGCGAAATCCTCCAAATAAATCTCTGATGAATCGCTGCTTGGAGGTATCAAAAAGCTTTATGCAGAGTGTAGGGCAAGGCAGGCGCCTTTTGTGGTCCCGCATTGTATTGACACTTTCTCACACCATGCATGTGCAACAGTAATTCTGAATTATAGCTTCACAAAGCACGCGCGGCGTACGCGCCAGGACTGCTGCATTCCAGAAACTACGTTCTGCATCCTGCGGTGGGGTATTCTCAGGAAGATTATATCATTCATTGTAACCTGTTAATCGACTTAATTGAGACAGGATCCTTGCAGGTATTGCTCTAGGGGGGGGATTAGGCTGAGTTCCATTGGACCAGGACTCCCTCCCGAGTACCAGCTACATATAGATCAGCGTGGGAAGAACTGATTCAGAGGTACATCTAAAGAAGTACCCTCATGGATTAGCCAGCGAGAAGGTCGTCGGAAATCGGCTAGCGCTCGGTAGATGCAATCGCGGGCTTGTCGCCAGGTAGTTAGACATATGATATAATGATACCGTCTGGTTGTGTCAGCGTTGGCGACCAGGATTTATGTACCCTGAAGTAGACTTAGCCCGTATCTTAGTACACGTGATCCTACATCCGAGTAGTTCACTGCGGTGGGGGATGGGAAAGAGGTGTGGGGGGCTTTAGTGCTGCGTTCCTCGATTACCAGGAACAAGCATCATAGATCACTTGTGTATATGAACGCTTGGAGAAGCGAACAGAGAAGCTGTACCATGCCGCGTGGTAAGGCTTATTTGGCAGCTGGACCTGCGTTGTGAGATCTGCCAACACCAGAGCCAAAGCACTCGAGTATTAAACCAATGCAAAATGAACCTGTAGTGGAAATCACATGCTCGCTGACTGTAAGGTAGGATTAGCGTTATTCACTGTTGAAAGTAAAGCATGTTCTTAACTATGTCTGCTTTTTATCATACTTCTCTCCCTGTTTTCCCTCCCACTGCAGGCTGCACGTTGTCCGGCCTCCCTATGCCATCCACAAGCGGCTAGCTCAAAAAGGCAGAGGAGGATGGAACAAGAGATGAAATGGTCTCGAGAAATCATGGAAGTAACACCACATGGACAGAGCCATCAGAGAGTGTAAGAGTAGCTAGCAGAGTACAGGAAAGATGCCAGTGTAACGGCGTAGCGAGGATAAGAGAGACGTCAGAACAGAGTGTAGGCAGAAGGCTCAGCGGTGGCGGGATGACGCCTGCAGGCTGCTGCGTGCTCAAAGCTATCTCTGCCACAACACTGGTGGTTTCAGGAGAGAGCAGCGGTGCTTACCGAGGTCCCTGCAGCCCATGTTATTACCACCCTCAAATCTCCACCATATCTCCCTCACCCCAGACGTGTAATCTCTCTTTCTGGAAAAAGAACTACATAAATTTATGGAGAATAGGTCCATCAATGGCTATTAACCAGGATGGGCAGGAATGGTGTCTCTAGCTTCTGTTTGCCAGAAGCTGGAAATGAGCGACAGGAGATGGATCACTTGATGATTACCTGTTCTGTTCATTCCCTCTGGGGCACCTGGCATTAGGTCACTGTCGGAAGACAGGATACTGGGCTGGATGGACCTTTGGTCTGACCCGGTAGGGCCATTCTTATGACTCTCAGAACCCAGGTTGAGTTTGCAAGACTGGCAGTTAGAAAAATATATTTTAACTCCAATTGAGCATTTACTAAATAAAATTTGAGACAGGACTCCATGATGTTATTTGCACAGTCAGACATTTTTCAGCAGAACTATGTTTACAGCTTATATGAGACCATGATTTTTCTGACTACCTGTGCTTTTACTTTATCACAAACTAAATAACTATATACCTAGAGAACAGACTACTATTCAAGCTCTGAATCCATAGATCTCCCAAAGTTACTGATTTGGTTTTATAAGGAGAACATGAGCAGCCCACCTTCTGAGGGGGCTGGGAAGCCTATATTCCTCAAGGCTTATTGCCTTGTGTAATTCTCTGCTTTTCCCCCATCTACGTACCACATGACTGAGACCTGATTCAAACAACAAGTTTAGACAATTGCTTTGTTTAATCTTCCCTTGGCTATACAGCCAGAGCATTGACTGGATTTTAATCCATTTGATATTAGAATTAAGCTTTGCATTTTACCTCACTTTTAGACCTGGAACACAGAGGTATTTTCTGGTTCAGTGAGGCATAAGTGTGTTTCAACACAGAAAATATGAGCAGTAGCAGCACCTTTAGCAACAGAGGTCATTAACACATCTAGAAAAGAGAAAGACACATCTCCAAAAGATGCATTATTACCAATGCCAAAATTTTCAACTGGATGAAAATCAGAGCACCCAACATTGGAAAAACACATTAGTTAACGTCTGAAAATCTGGCTACGAGACTCTACTGCAGGAAGTGAGAGCAGCTTCCCTATAACTCCCAGATAGTTCTATTTACATCTTCTTGACAGCTAGCAAAATAAATGTCTACACTAAAAAGTGTAATTGGTATGAGCAGGTAAACAAGGACTGGAGGATGGAGAAAGGGAATATGTGCCATCTTTTGCTGTGCATACTGCTGCTAAGTTGTGAGTCAGTGAGAATAAGGACAGGATGTTTAGCTCAGCCTCTAGCACCTGCAACCACTTTAACTATCTAACTTCATGGCATCATTGTAAGGACCTCCAGGTGCCAAGTGATCTTTACTGCTACAGGAGGCAGTGACACAGTTACATTTCATGCTGTACGTGGTAAAATGGCTGTATGAGCAATCCACAGAAATGTAACAGCTTTACTTGTGTTCCATCCAAACCTAGAAGACATGACCCAGTCATCTTTCTGCATGTTTCTGATTTTTCAGTTACTCTGAAAACAAGTAAAACTGTTGCATTTCCACGGACCACTCATATAGCCATTGCAGCATGTAAAGCATGGGATTTTACTGCAGCACTACCTCCTGTGGCAAGAAAGATCACTTGGCACCTGGAGATCCTTACAACAATGCAATGAAGTTAGACTAGTTAAAGTGGATGCAGGTGCTATAGGCTGAGCTAAACATCCTGTCCATATCCTCATTTACTCATGAGGAACTGTCTCACAACTAAGTTCAAGCAATATGCAAAAGCAAAGGACAGTCAGTGTGATAGTGCCATTTTATCATTTGCTAATTTATACTGATGGGTAATGGATCTGAGGCTCTGATTCTGAGATATATGTTTAAGTGTTTTCCTAAACAGGGGACAAATTTGTAATGTAAAAACAGAAACACGTCAACACCATTACTACAAGCAGGAAAAAAATCAACACAATGCACTTTTGTGGGGACAAAGCAAGGAAAGAGGCTTTCTCCAAACATAATAAAGAAGCAAAGGGGAGGCACAAAGCCAAGATTTTATTTCTCATGTCACTCTGAAGTCTAAAACTTTGTGTGGCTACAAGCATTAGCCATGATGTGTGGCCTTGAGTTTGAGAAGCAAAGAGTGGTGGGGACAAGACATACAATGAGATCTTCTGGGATGGAAAGGACCACCCTTCTCCTCCAACTGGAACTCACACAACATGCTCCCTAGTAAAAGTTATCTGAATATAAACTGTTTAAGTTGAATGTTAAGAACCGAAATATTTACAGTACAACCGGTAAAGTTTTAACAGGCTTTAAAACGTCCATTATAAAATAGAGTACTAGTAGATAAATGACAAAACTGCATATGCATGGAAAGATATTAGGAATGGGTAAACATAAAATCTCCAGTCTTCTTTATCTACACAAAATAAAATTAAGAGACCAAGACACATTTTTCTAGCCAATTAAAAGAAAATGAAAGGAAATTTTGAAAAGATAACTTCATCTTGCCTCATTCCTGAGAGCTCCTCTGCCATCCAATTTTACAGGTGGTATGTCCAACATTACTCTGCAAGCTATACAGCTCCTGCCACATATTGTCTTTATTGCCTTTTCTGCATTAAATTATTTATAATGTGGTAGTCCCTAAAATGTGTTCAGTGCCTTACAAACAACGAGGAAAAGCACACTGTACTGAAGAGCTTCTATGACCCTAATCCGCACAAAGATGCGTATAGGCTGATTCTTGCCGCCACGAGACCACTGAAATAAAACAATTATATCTTCAGTGGAGCTCTGTTCATGTGCACAGGTTAGGAAACCGCAGCCAATGGGAGCTACGGGGATGGTGCCTGCAGGCAGGGGCAGCACGCAGAGCCACCTGGCCGCCTCGAACCTAGGAGCCGCAGGGACATGCCAGCTGCTTCCAGAAGCCGCCTGAGGTAAGCATCACCCACCCAAGGCCTGCACCCCAAACCCTCTCCTGCACCCCAAGTCCCTGCCCCAGTCCTGAGCCCCCATTCACACCCAATCTCCCTCGGAGAGCCTGCACCCTAACCCGCTGCCCCAGGTTCAGACCGAAGCCCCCTCCCATACTCCAAACCTCTAGGCCTCACTCTCCAGCCCAGAGCCCCACCACCTGCCACACCCCAACCCCCTGCCAGTCAAAGTGAGTGAGGGTGGGGAAGAGTGAGTGATGGAGGGAGGCGTGGCAGGGCAGGGATGTTTGGGTTTGTGCAATTAGACAGTTGGCAACCCTAGCACAGGCCCATCTGTGTGTATCCTAGTGCAGGTCTAGGTCCTAAACATATCTTATTCCCTTTGAGGGCACTGATATATAGCTGATACAAAAGGCAGTATCGAAAATAAATCTGTTTTCTATTATTTTGACTAAATATTGAGAAAAAGTAAGATATATTGACTTTAATAGATCTTAAAATATGAAGAAAAAATGAAAGTGAAGTAGATGATCAATGGGAAATGTAGCATGAATGATTATACTGGGATGACATCTTTTTAAGTCATTTTCATAAAATAGATGTTCTGTTCTTAGCCAAAAAAAAAGTGTATACAGGAATAAGAATACAGACTTTTGCTGCATACAGTAAAACTGTACTTCACTAAAACTGAAAAAAAGGCTTCTTTGTGCACTCTAAGGGAAAAACTAGATTAACTTCTGTTTTACCAGAGAGGAAAACCTAATAACCAAATCCTGGGCAGAGTGTCAAAAATGACATTAAAATAAAGATACAGAAAATACACACTTCACAGGATCCTGATGACATCCATACTTCTTAAGGGCAAGGCATACCTCAAAGCCTTTAATGATTCAAATATGGAACAATAGCACTTAAAACTTAATCATGTAACAAAATATGAAGTAACATTTACACAAAAAACCCAAACCTTTGGACCAATTCCTGGCGCCACTGGTTGAGCAGGGAACCACAAGAACAATGTATTTACAGCAAGTTTTTTCAGATCATGCTGCAAGAGCCAGGAGCTGTTTCTGCATACTGGAGGCCTCTCCCCACCCAAGCAGTCACTTCACATCAGAGATGCGTGCATTTAATAAAGCTTCTCAGTCACATTTTTGTATTTTCATGTCACATTGTTTATATTACTCTGCATTAATTTCCTCTTTGTAAAATTTCTCTAAACTGTTTGTAAAACTGCCTCAAAAAGGAAGAAAAGGATCTGGGTTGGGAATCAAGGAAGAGAAACAAGGCTATTGTTTGGTGGAGCTGCAGAGAACAAAAGTGAAAGGAAAACTAATTTAGAACGGATTGCTGTACAGGTCTTTCCAGCAGATCTAAATCATGGATCAGAACCCACACTGTGTGCTTCTGAGTGGTGCTGAGCATCCTCACTTTCATTCATTTCACTGGAGGCCCTCAGATAAGCACCACTGGGTTTTCAAAAGCGCCTGGGTGCTTAACTCCCATTGATTTCAACGAGAGCAGTGGTGTAGTTGAATTGGAGCATACTGAAACACTTTTTGGTACTACTGCAGCAGCCCTGCTCAGTCCCCTGATCCCCACCCAGCTGCACTGCCCGCTACCGCTCCTCTCAGTGTTTCTGCCAACTAGTGGCAACTCAGATCACCCAGGGGCAGGAGATTGCTGCACCAGGGAGCCCTGAGCAGCAGCAACAGAGTCCAGGGTCCTGACAGTTAAAACCTCTGGCCAGGTAACTTGGTGCTGGCCCCAGCTAGGGTGACCAGATGTCCTGATTTTATAGGGATAGTCCCGATATTTGGGACTTTTTCTTATATAGGCTCCTTTTACCCCTCCCAGCTCCATCTGGATTTTTCATACTTGCTATCTGGTCACCCTAGCTCCATCTCCTACTCCCTTTTTCCAGCCTCAGAGATGGCAATGGAGAAGCTGCTGTCCCAGCTGCGCTGTTCTGGGCCCCAGAGTCAGTGCTGACACATGTGGATCGCCCCCCACATCGTCATTCTCCCCTACCCCCAGAAGACATCCCCCAGGGCAAGGAGCCCAGACATTTCATGTCTGAGCGACGGCAAGGCCAGCTCCAGCATAAGCTGCTGCATTGGTGAGGAAGCCCCAATCTGACCCTCCCTTATCCCCTACTGACTCCTCTGCTGAGCTCCTACCATCTCCTTGAGCCCCCATACCTCTAAAGGACAGGCAAGGGGGCAGGTAGAGATGTCTCTGGGCAGAGACAGAAATTGGAGTCAGGAGCTGGAGGCACCACTTCCCAGGAGTGAACAGGAAAAGCTTCTGTGGGATTCTGGGTCCCACTGGGTTAACTCTCCTTAGACCCTCTACACTAGACACTCCTGGTCTGAGCCCTAACCAGCCACTATTCCCCCTCCCATTACAACACACACACCCATTCCTTCTGTGCCTACCCCCCAAGTCTCACTCACATTCTCTGCTCCCTTTAGTGAGTAGCATTCTGGAACCTTCAGATTTAGGACTACACCACTGAATGGGAGCTAGGCATTTTTTGAAAATCCCACTAGGCACCTATCTGCAGCATTAGGGGACCTAACTATCTTTACAAATCTGGCCCACTGTTCCTTGCAGGATCAAGCTGTATAAGGTTTAGTGCCTACTGCAAGAAAAAGACCACTCGCATGAAGAATGAGGCAAAGCAATGGTAGGCAAAAGTTGCTGAAAATTAACTGTCACAATCCAAGAATAAGAGGGAAAATCTTAAGACCCACCTTTGTCATGATGGAGTACATAGGTAACCATGATAATTATTTCCAACTGCTATCTTAAAAGAGACACATCCTTAAATTCCCACTTCTATAAATCTTCACTAATAAGAAATATTTATTGCTGTTGAATAAAGTGTCAGAGTTATTACAAATGTTGCAAAGTTTCCATTGCTTTCTCTCTTTATTTTTTTAAAAGGACAAATATAGTCTACTTCTGTTTTCATTTAAGTAATCACTTACAGGTTTCATGTAGACCCATCCCTCTGAGTAGGGCTGCATGTCTCCCATTAGGAGCTATGGGGATAAAACTGCCCTTTAGCAGCACTATTACTTTTGTGCTATCAGTCATTTTTGATTGCCACTGTTTCCTTTGCTGGACTCCATTCTACCATTCTAATTATATTCACATCATACCCTTACCACACACCAACCCCTCCCAATGGAGAAGAGTAGGAAGAGGAGCAACACAGTCCTGTATTTTGGGTTCCTATGTTGTGCAGCAAACAAACCACAATGTGGTTTTGAGTCAGCAGAAAAGCAGTAGGCAATGACTGCATGTTTCCTAGCAACCTCTGAGCTCTGATGTGAGGACAAAAGATAAAATATTATCTAAAGTGCTTTGGCTTCTTTGATTCTCCTCCAAGGACAACTCAATGTATAAATTTCACAGGAATATTGGGAACTACTGTTTGTCACCACAGTTTGGGAAAGATGGCACAGGGCACAAGTCATCTAATTAGAATCTAAATTATATTCAGAGCAAGTAATTACTAAAATAATTTATTGTTAAAATTCCAGCATTTGTCTCCATACTGAGTCCCACTAAACATACATTTATCATACAATTGGATTCTCTGTCTATTCGAAAGCCATAATTGTTTGACTAGTAACTAAAACAATATTTAAAAATAGCCATGATCTGGCTAAAGCTCAATATAGATTTAAGGCCAAAAGTTTGAAAACTAATGATTTTGAGTGCCTCCATTTTCTGGTATCCAACTTGACACAGCTTAAAGGAGCCTGATTTCAAGTGAGACAGTGTTTAGCACTTTCTAAAAATTGGATCCTTTTAAGGTGTCTCAGGTTGAGTATCCAAAAGTCATTAGATTTCTAGATCAAGATTTTCAAAAATTATTCATTTTATGCTTAAATTTTTAAAAATCTTGCCTCACTTCATTGTGGCTTCTCTCCCATAACCAAAATCTTGGCAATCTACCTACACTTTTTAATTTTAACAGAAAGTGATTACAGATTCAGCTCTTTATATTAATATTTTCTATTCCAACCAAACTTCTGACAGGCTATAATGATAGCTAAACGCTTTCTCCGCCTAGGAGCCAGCTTGTTAGAAATACGACTCAGTCTCTCTCTCTCTCTGCTGCTGAGAGCACAAGCCTGCGAGACACTAAACAATGGCATCATAAGCAAGGTAGAGGCCACAGAACTTCTAACAAGCTGGGTGTCAGGAAGGACTGTGGATCATTCTAAGGAGCTGCCATATTGGAGGGAGGGAAGGAATGTCATCTCCGAGCTGGCTCTTGAATACTCAGCGCTGGCAACTCTCAAAATATTATTGAAAATCTCACAGTATTTGGTTTTTTCTTGAAACCCCAGCTCCCAGAGGAATGTGAATAGTTGAGAATCTTAGTTTTCATCTAACAAATAAATTAAGTTTTCTGGCCATAGTGGTAAAAGCTTGAATACAGGAGCTTAAACACTCAAATACTAGAACCCCAAATTATTACTTTTTGATGATTTTTAAGCTCTCTCTTTTTTTAAACCTAACTCATTACTTTTGAAATCTTGTGCCTAGCAATGCTGGATACTCCCAGGCGATGTCTTTCTCCAACAGCAACACAAGTAGGCTGTGCCCACATCCACTCTGACTCTCCCCAAAAAGAACACATGAATATGCCATTGCCACATCAGGAAACCAGCAGGTGAGCATAAGCAAGGAAGAAAGCAGCTCTTGGCCATAGTCCAGGATTTAATTTAAAGGGAGAGATTTTCCTAAAGTTACTTTTTAAATGTTCATCTTTGCAATGAAAAGGAGGTGAAGGCTGGAACTTTTCATAATGTGGATGAGCTGACTAGAAACCAAGATTAAGCAAAAACCAAGCAGCCAATCTTAAACTGTAAATCTAAATAAATTAGAGGAAAAAAATATCACCACTAAATTCCTCATAAGCAGAAAGTGGAGAGCTAAAACATGTTATCGTCAAGTTTTGCAGGAGAGCATTTCAATGATCATACATCAATTACCAAGGTAATGTAATAATAGTAAACCATAAACAACATTTAAGTACTGATTTCTTGTGGATAAGTTGTTGGGAGTTCTGCACAGTTGAATGCAATATATAAATTAACTATCCAATACCTACATTTTAAAATCTACTTAATCTTATTTAACAGAAGTGACATATTGCCATTCTGGTTTCCCTCCCTCATTCAAAACTGTTAAATAGTTTAAATAAACTAACTCTGGTGTAACAGTGACCGTGGGAGAAATTCTGCAGGTGTTAATCTGGAGTTTTACTCAAGTAAAGAAACAAGCTCAAAGTCATTTCATTTCAGTCTTAACACCCTGTTTCATAAATCCTCTTTCAGATGCCAATGTACTTCCATTATCTATTTTCTAGCACTGAGATTCCTCCACAAGCTACCTTAAGTACTTCAACAACTGTAAAACATGCAGAATGTAAATCAGAGTACATTTTAGTATTTCTGGATATATAAGATCTTTCTTCAATTAAATCCCTATCTAAAGTTATTATCTTAATTTAAACCTCTGCTAGGAAACAGACTATGCTGGTACTAACAGATTCCAAGCATAAAGGAATCCATACTCCCTTTGTGTTCTCCCAGCATGCTTTCCACATACTGAATTGTTTACTGGGTGGTCTAGCTGTACGATAGCTTATTTCCACAACTGACAGTTCACTGTCTGGAAGGTGGAAAGTCAGAACTGGGAGGATATGACCTGACCTCTACTATTCAGTACTTTCATACAAATTATTTCTGCTCATTCCTGAAACACTCTTTGTAATATTTAGTGACCATTGTTTCCAAAGAAAACCATCAACATTTCTAAAGAGTGCACAGATCTCCTTCAGAAAAACTTAATAGAAGGATATTCAATTCTTAGAAGTGATGAAAGAAAACCAGGGCTAACATGAACTTCAGGATACAAAGGACAGAATCTTGAAGGAATTCTGTTTGCACAAAACAGCATTGAAAAAAAAATGATAGTTTTGCACTATTGAAAGGAAAAAGGCTGGTATGAAGATGTACACATGGCAATTTAAATTAATGATAGGAGAAACATGAAAAGATTTAGCCCCCAGGAGTGATTCCCTTGCTGACCTGACTTTTTTTTACCTTATTACAGTGCCTCACATCCAATTCCAAACTATCAAGGCCCAGCTGCCCTATGTATAAAACTATTCCTCTTTCCAACCCAGGCTTTCCCCTAACTAGTTATCCTTATCCTTGAAGATCCAAACCCTGTGTTTCTGAATAGACTATTGTACCTTCAAATGTTTCTACAGCAATTCATCAGTGGGATAGCCATGGTACTCTGTATCCACAAAAACAATGCAGGAATCCGGTGGCTAAAGACTAACAGATTTATTTGGGCATAAGCTTTCGTGGGTAAAAAACCCACTTCTTAAGAGTATGGAGAAAAATAACAGATACAGGCATAAATATATTGGCACATGAAGAGAAGGGAGTTACCTTACAAGTGGAGAACCAGTGCTGACAAGGCCAATTCAGTCAGGGTGGATATGGTCCACTCCCAATAATTAATGAGGAGGTGTCAATACCAAGAGAGAGAAAATTGCTTTTGTAGTGAGCCAACCATTCCCAGTCCCTATTCAAGCCCAAATTAATGGTGTTAAGTTTGCAAATGAATTGCAGCTCTGCAGTTTCTCTTTGAAGTCTGTTTTGGAAGTTTTTTTGTTGGAGGATGGCTACTTTTAAATCTGTTATTGAATGGTCAGGGAAATGGAAATGTTCTCCTACTGTATAAGCAGCAGAGAATCCTGTGGCACCTTATAGACTAACAGACGTTTTGGAGCGTGAGCTTTCGTGGGTGAATACCCACTTCCACTACCTGCGTCTGACGAAGTGGGTATTCACCCACGAAAGCTCACGCTCCAAAACGTCTGTTAGTCTATAAGGTGCCACAGGATTCTCTGCTGCTTTTACAGATCCAGACTAACACGGCTACCCCTCTGATACTTGACTCCTACTGTATGTTACCGTTCCTGATGTCTGATCTGTGTCCACTTATTCTTTTACGTAGAGACTGGCCAAAATGGACAATGTACGTGGCAGAGGGGCATTGCTGGCACATGATGGCATATATCACATTAGTAGATGTGCAGGTGAATGAGCCCCTAATGGTGTGGCTGAAGTGGCTGGGTCCTATGATGGTGTCACTAGAGTAGATATGGGGACAGAGTAGGCAATGGGGTTTGTTACAGGGATTGGTTCCTGGGTTAGTGTTTCTGTGGTGTGTGTAGTTGCTGGTATTTGCTTCAGGCTAGGGGGGCTATTTGTAAGCGAGGACTGGCCTGTCTCCCAAGCTCTGTGAGAGGGAGGGATTGTTTTCTAGGACATCGCTGATGTGCTGGAGAGGTTTTAAGCTGGGGGCTGTACATGATAGCCAGTGGTGTTCTGTTATTTTCCTTGTTGGGCCTGTCCTGTAGTAGGTGACTTCTGGGTACCTAATCTTGCTCTGTCAATCTGTTTCCTTATTTCCCCAGGTGGGTATTGTAGTTTTAAGAATGCTTGATCTATCCTGAAAAACAATTGGTCAAACCAGACAATCTCTAGAAGTTTTTTTGTTTTTTTTACACTCACAAAAGCTTATGCCCAAATAAATCTGTAGTCTTTAAGGCGCCATCAGACTCCTTTCTGTTTTTTTACAGCCATCTGTGACTTTCTTTAATCTCTAATTTAGAAGAAATGTCTTTAACTCCAAAGCCAAGTGCTTTGGATCACAGACGAGTATAGAGGTTCAAACCATCACTGCCAAACCAGTAACCTACACTGTTTCTTTACCTCAATCATTCCACAACGCAATAGTACTCAAAATAAAAACACAAGGTAGTAAGGGCAGTAAAAGTAACAGTACTGGGTCAAGTGATTCACTTCAGAAGGGTGTGGAGGTGGAAAGGGAGACAGGAGAAGATCATATCAGATAATTGCATGGTTTGCTCTATAAATTGTGAGGAATACCCTGATGACTGAGTAACACAGAAGCTGCCAGATGAAACTAGAAGTTATGTATCCAAATGCCTCAGGAATTAGCCAATATGCTACTAAGAAAGGTTTAAAAACCCATAATGTCTGGTTTTAGGTTATACTGGATATGAGAAAAGAGAAACTCCTTCATGGCCCCTTCAGGTGTTCAGTTTACACTCAGAAGCTTGGGGTTTAAGTGACCACAACAGTATCTTCAACCACAGAGCAGCAAATGTTCACCACTCTTTTTCATAAAACAATCCAGCTATAATATTTGCCTTGTCAACATCCACTGGTTGTGAACAGCACAGACCAACTAGCTGTACATTGCATAAAGCATCACAGTATTTCCTCTTATTGATTCTCATTTGCTGCCTTTAAATTTAGCTTTTAGTGTTTTCATATTATGCAACAAAGTAAAAAAGGACCGATTGATCATTCCCACCCCATGTCTTTGCCTCACAGCACCACTGATGTTGCACTGAATTGTGCCAATTTAAGAATCTAAAATAGATAAATCTACATTCTTCAGTCCCAGTCCCATCTAACTCTACTCTTTTCCATGCCAAATAATTCTAGACTATAACAAAATGAACATCACTTAGATTTTTTTTTTTTATGTGAACTGACCTAAACCTTTTTTAAAAAGAGCTTTTGTTTACACACGTGGATGTGCCAAAGACGTGAGCCAGCTCCGATTTTCCCCCCAAAGTGATTTGTTTTAATATATCTGATCATGACAGTGTCTGAGAAAATAAATTCATTAAAAAAATTCCTTAACAATTCTAGTATATAAAGAAAAACAACAGCAGGATATTATCTTTCATTGCTTCATAGTTACCACAAGATATATCCCACATTGAGCAAACTAGCCTTTCTATAGTTCAGCGTTCTCCTTTTGATGTTGATGGAAACCTGCTTTCTGATTAATTTACAAAGTGAAGCATACATATTTCCACTGCAACTCCAATGCTAACATCTCAAGGTAGTATAGAAACTCAATGTTAAATGCAAAACAGATGACCCTAAAAAGAAAGTTATTTATATCATGAAATCTTTCAGTTAAATTAGGAACTAAGGGTGACTTATCACCTATGGCTCACCACTAATGATACTTCAGTATGGATATTAAAACTACGCATATGTTGAAGAGAAGGGGTGGGGGAAGAAAATGAATTTTTCACTAAACCACAAACTTTTATAAACTGATGAAACTTCGAATCTATAAGTTTTGGCAGGACAAATTAATAAAAAGAGGTTAATAAGTGAGAGTTAAAAAGGCAAAGATTTATTATTTAAAACTTCCCATTTTAATACTAAGCACAGCTCTACTCTGAAAAGCAGCTTTCTAAAATGGCATCATGAAGTTCCATGGAAGTTCCATATTTATTGCCTCTTTGTCTTCTCCAGAGTAAATGTGCTCAATTAACAAGTTTTTTTCTCCCCCCATGGGCAAATCTACAAACTCAACCTGGATACTGAGAATCAAGCTGAGCTCCTTCCTTCTTGTGTATGAAGATAGGATAGGATGGAATTAAAATTCAAAATGATCTGGACAAAATTAGAGAAATGGTCTGAAGTAAACAGGATGAAATCCAATACGGACAAAGGCAAAGTACTCCACTTAGAAAGAAACAAACAATCAGTTGCACACATGAAATGGGAAATGACTGCCTAGGAAAGAGTTCTGAGGAAAGGTATCTGGAAGTTATAGTGAATCACAAGGTAAATATGAGCGTACAATGCAACACTTAGCTGCAAAAAAAATATACCAAACATCATTCTGGGATGTATCAGCAAAACTGTTAAAAACAAGACACAAGTAGTAATTCTTCCACTCTTCTCCATGCTGATAAGGCCTCAGCTGGAGTATTGTGTCCAGTCCTGGGTGCCACGTTTCAGGAAAGATGTGGACAAATTAGGAGGACAACAAAATGATTAAAGGTCTAGAAAACATGAGCCATGAGGAAAATTTGAAAAAAAATGGGTTTGTTTAGCTTGGAGAAGAGAAGACTGGGGGTGGGGGAGAACACAACTACAGTTTTCAAGTACATAAAAAGTTGTTATAAGACAGAGGGTGAAAAAATGTTCTTCTTAACCTCAGAGGACAAATAAGGGGCTTAAATTGCAACAAGAAAGGTTTAGGCTGGACATTAGAAAAAGCTTCTTAACTGTCAGGGTAACTAAGCACTAGAACAAATTGTCTAGGGAGGTTGTAGAATCTCTGTCATTGCAGGGTTAGCCAACACCTGTCAGGAATGGTCTAGTTATTACTTATATCTGCTTTGAGTGCTGGGGACTGGACTAGATCACCTGTTGAGGACCCTTCCCGTTCTACACTTCTATGATTAGCAATAACGAAGGCCAAAACCTGCCTGTGACACCTCTGCAACTCCACTGTCTTCAGTGGAGTTGCACAAAGTGTAATTGATTGCCTTGTAACTCGAGATTAGTAAACTATTCCATACATGGTGCACAAGGAGGACTAGAATCCGGCTCACTCTCTTGGTTGTGCTGACTGCAGGGTCAACATGATTAAAAGAAAGTATACATTTATTTTAGTCACTGAAGTCCACAAATATACCTCTAAATACACACAGTTGAACAAGAAGTTGCCGTTCTTACATGGTTACTTTTCAGACTAGATCCACACTTTGGGCATTTTAATTTTAATATTGCTAAACTAAAAAAAATATAGTGCAGTGATAGATGTGAGTAATTCCAATGAAATCAATGGGACTACACATGTGCATAAAGTGAAACAGTTATATAAATGTCTGCAGGGTCAGGGCCTTAAGTAGTATCACATGGAGACACCACATATGTAATACCAGCATACAGTGATTTAGTTCTGGATCTAGCAAATGGACAGAAATTCAAGAGTCAGATAATCATCCCAAATACAGGAAAAATAAATAAATTCATCTACATAGAATACTGTAGTTTGGGGTATACATTAGATACAATGATTTATAAGAGGATATACCTCTCCCTTGCCCCCACATTCTCAAAATAATACTTAGCGCCTGTAAAAGTTTCTACATTTTGGATACACCATGCTGGACCCATGGGTAAGTAATTCACATGCATCATGTACCTGACATGTAGTAATGTCAAACAAACTGTGCCAGGTATTGTTGTACAAAGATCTTGCCATCTTCCTTTCTCCTTTTTCCCTCCCTCAGTTAAGGTTTCTGTATCACAGAGAACAAGAAGGGAATATTCAACAGAATCTGATTACTTTTCCCACTAGAGCACCTTAGGGACAGCAAACAGATCCTTGTTCACCTAAAAGCAGTCCGTTTTCATGAGGAAGCAAGCATAGTATGTTATTCTCAGCAAGGTTTTACAGTGCCTGTTCCAATGGTTCCTCAGAAAGGTTCTCTCCTCCCACTCATTATACAGGTTGAACTGGAGTTAAGTAGCAAGATCTCCACCCATCCCTGAACATATACTGGAAATATTATTTCGTTATAGACAGAGGCACAGAAATGACTCTGCTTCCCCTCTCTTGACAGGGTCAAAGGAGATTCTTGCCACGGCACTGGAGACAAGAGATATGGGTGGATCATTCCTTTATGGCTAAAGGCTTTATGGCTTAAGTCTTTGACTTAGATTTCAGACTCTGAACTGAAACAAAGTGACAATTTTAGACAAAGGAACAACAACTAAGGTTTTGGACACACAAGCAGATTAGCTTATTTTATTTCAAAAGAGACCTAGCAAAGGGTCTCCTAGGCACTACCACAATACACATACATACATACATACATACATAAAGTCTGGTTGGGCACTAGGCAGGTATTTCAGAGCACCTGCCAGAAATACCAAATATACAAAGTTACCTATATCTTCTATAGTTTTCTATGCTGCGGGGACAAGCTTGTCAGAACTGATGATGAATCACAAACTCGAAGGTCCTAGCTAACAGCTGTAGCAGACACCATCTCACTTAATGGCTAAACACGCTTGAGAACAGAGGCAAATAGATTCCCCAAAGAGGCAGGTTGAAGCAAGATGCCATTTGCAAGGTACTTCTTGCCTTTGTTTCTCAGTTCTTCAGTTTTTCTAATTCATTTCCCTTCATACAATAGGAATTGCTACTGTGACCAACTAATCAAGGCAGAGTATGCGGCTGGGAAAACAGGAGAAAAAAGTGACACTATAATGTATTCTTTAGTACAATTTGATTGGCATTTCTGTCATTCTCCGAATGAAAAATTATAAAGTTATCAACTCAGATTTGTGTTCCAAAGTACAGAAAAATATATTCTTCTAATATCCTCTTTTATCAACTCAACAATTTCTGACCATATCTTTCTTCATATTATTGAGAGGGACATGGCACAATTACTAGCATATCACTAGGAGCCAATGAAACTTGGATTCCAATCCAGACATTGACACCAGCTCCCTCTATTGCCTTGGTCGGAGCACCTATGTTTCTATTCAACAGATGCTAATTGCATCCCTTTAATAAAACTCTAAATATTTAATGCTTTTAAAAATTAAATGAATAAAAAAAGAAAGAAAATGTATCAAAACGTAACACTGAAGCACAAAACAATAACGATACAGCCAAAGTTCAAGACAACTTCATCTGCAGCTTATTCACATGTGTTCTCATTTAAAATTTGGAAACTAAATTATATAGGTAAAACTTTACACTTCTGTAGTACATTAAATAACTGTAGTATGTCAGGTTTATTGAATGCCCCAAAACAAATTCTGATCCACCACAAGTTAGCAATAAGTCAGTAGAACAGAAGTAAAAATGCAAATACAGTTTTTCAACAAATATCTGCATAAAAAGAATAGCAACTGGTTTATTTTGTTTACCTTGCAGTGTTCTACCACAATTTTTTATAGATATGTTATTCTTCGCAGGTACCTGTAACTAGCTGGAAGTTGAGAACAACAGTGGAATTAAGTCAGCCAGAAATATACATTTAAAAAATTGCAAGCAGGCTTCGTTATTTAAAATGAGACTCTGAGGCACCATAAGGAGAAGCCCTTTATAAATCAAGAGCACCGTGTACGCAGTAATTCACTTATCCTACTAAAGAGAGATATTGTTAAAATCAACGAACCCTTTTTTGGCATGACCTGCAAACGGGCAAGATGGTTTACAAATACAGGTTATAAGCACTATGCTGGGGCTTCCACTCCAATGATCTCAGTCTAACTCTGCAGTATGCAGCTTCCTTTCTGAAAAGTTTAAATATGCTCTCCTTCCTCCTCACCCCTCAACTCAGGACAGTTGAATCATTCTCACAGTAGATAAATCTTTCTGACTGCTGATTATTCAGAAAAAGGAGGCAAAAGTGTGTGACAGGGTCCCTTTTGTTTCACTACAGGCCCAACAATCTGTTTTTCATTGAAAAGAGTTTTTAGTTCAATCTCCACAACATTTTTCTTTAATTACGATAAAAGACAGTAACTTAATCAAGCATAAATCCTTTTCAAGTGAAATAAGAAAATTAAGGGGTTAACTTTGGAAGGAAAAAGGTTATGCATGAGGCCTTCTCTCAATTACAACTGCAGGTAATATATCCCATACACACTGTCAAGTGAAAAACTGTGCACAAAATATTGCAGTAATGTCAGAGACTGGAAGAATTAATTAAAGAAACCCAAGTTCATAGTGGTTGTAATTAATATGCTCCGCATAGAATGTAAGTATTCAGTTAAGAAGTAATCTTTACTCTCACTCCAAAAGTGTAGCATTATGCATCGTTGCTCCTTTGTCAATGTGTTGTTTGCTACAGAGAGCTTGGGGACTAGCACCTCAATATGCCTATTTATCTGATGCAAGGAAGGAAAAAAGTTGGGAAAGAGGACTGGCAAGATAGAGAATATGCACTTATATTTGTGCTAGCTACTGCAAAAAATCCTTACAGAATGCATAGGTAAGTTAGAATCAGGATAATCAGAAAAATAACATTAGTGAATTGTTTATGGCAGCTTTTCTATGCTAGGTGATGTCCAAACAGACAAGGAATGGTCCATGTGCTAAAGGAGCTCAAAAATCTTAAGGTAGACTGAGGTTAGGGATAAGAAGAAACAGAATATTTCCCCCCTTTAGTACTACTTAATATACACGTCATCTCAATACACTGGAGGCAGCATGGGAAAAACTAAGTGGACTTATATGTGGAAGCCCCTAAAAACAAGCCCAGGAAGGTGGGGCCATGAATAGGAGCAAGAGGGAAGAAGGCACAGAGGAGCTTATGGGTAAATCTGCACTAGGGAAGAGGTTTGTTTTTAAAAGGTGATGGCTGACATGTTATAAGACCCTAGAGCAGATGAGGCAAGTTGTACTTTTACCTCAATTTAGCAGGTTAATTTAGCAAGGGATCACCTCGATCAGCTAAATAATGGTAAAACTACAAACTTGCCCTACCTACACTAGGATTTTTCATTTTGGCTTTCACATTGTAAAATACACACTTTTTTCCCTAGTTTAAGCATACTCTGTGTGAGAAGCTTAAAAGCAAACAGTCATAACAGCAGCAGAGCAGAGAGGAGGAGAGAACAGAGACAAATTTTTATAATCTGGGAGGGGTGAAATTATATATAATTATTTAACAACAATAGGAACAATATGGAGATGCAGTCGAATAGAAATCTATCATTTCCCCTTTTTACTATACAATAATTTATCAAAGACTTGAAATAAAATTTGCTATGTGATGTATTCAGCTACGTCACCTCTATGCCTTTGCTTCCTGTAGACATTACTGCTAAATTTCTAAGAACCCTGATGCCTGCAGAGACAGACAGGTATATCTTCAGTCCAGTGCAGACTATCAGAGATAATCTGATAAACAGTTACCCAATATGATCTCTCATTGGGACTTTACTTTTGCTTTTTTGTTTTTCCTCTTATTCTAAAGAAGAGGTAAATTTGATTGAAAGTATCTTTTTGCACTTCATGTCTGGAAAAAAAATACATCACAGCAGGTACAGTGGTACTTGCCTTTTATATCTGGATACCTCAGTCATATCCCAGCTCTGACAAGTGAGTAAGTTTAGTGGTCTAAGTTTAATTGTCCATTTGTGACCACCATAAAACCACACCATTTCTCACGACTGGCTGTCTCTGGTCAAGAAAAACCCCAAACACAAAAGTAGGGGTGCCAATATGAAGACATGCTTGTTTTCCAAACTATCCACACACATTTGCATGCTGTCATAGAGAGTGTGTACACAAATGCACCCAAAATTTTGCATACACAATTCTGAATATCTGGGCCAAAGTATTATAGAATCTGAATCTTCAGGCCTACAGACTGAAATAGCTCTGAGAGCTGTATCCTGTCACCATTCAAATGTCACAGTTCATCTCAATGAAGTATTCATTCTGAAGTACCATGCAGACATTGTAACTATTTACTGCTCTTCAGTTTAGCTATGATTCTGTATTGTTGGATGTCAGAAGATTGAGATGGAGAGGACATACTCAATCATCTCACCCCCTTGCCGGTCATGCACTTATAGCACTTTCTTTCATGTTTTGTCCCCTTCTGCTATCCAGGAAGTGGGAGACGGAAAGCAGCAAGCACCAATGGGGTGAGGATAGAAAAGAAGGGCAATAGCTATCAGAGGAGGGTGCAGAAGGGCAGAGGGGAACCACCAAGGGAAACAGTATGATGAATGGGCCATGATTAAGACTTCCACCACTTTTCATCTTCCCTTTGACCACTGACTGACACCTGCAACCTCACGCTGCATTAGCTCACCCAACATTTGAAGACAGCAAGGGACAAAGGAAGAGGAGAAGTTCACTAAACACTGAAAACAGAGCGGGGAAAAGTCAGAAAGACATCATTTCTAGGTGAATGAAGATTTGACAGAAAAAGAGGTCTTTTGAAAGCATAAAGAATTAGAGAGGGAAAGAGGAAGGGGAAAGGATGTTAGAAAATGCTGCAAAAAAGAGAGAAAAACAAGAAATACAACAGGTGATTTTCTAATTTTTATAGAAAATTTGCTTTATTCATTTTTAATTTAATTTATGATTTAACATTGACTTGGCTGTTTCTAGCAAAGACAGCATTATTACTAGTTGTATTATTTCCTCACTTTAGCTAGAGTTACTTTTTTAAATAGGTAAAAAATTCAATCTGTGAACTTTGACAGTGTTTGGTACAAGTAATGTGGGTACACATTTCCCCTACAACTAACCATATTCTTTGGATATACCTGTAGCCAAAACTAACGGTACGTTAACTCTAAGGCCAAAGTTACTCAAATGCATAAATGTTTGCAGAATTGTCTCTCTAGACTGCATACTTTCAACACCAATCTGCTCTATCAGTTAACAAGCTGGCAGATGAATGCTCTGTCTTGTTTAGAGTGACCAGGTAGCAACTGTGAAAAATCGGGACAGGGAGCAGGCAAGTAATAGGTGCCTATATAAAACAAAGCCCTGAATATCAGGATTGTTCCTATGAAATCTGGACATCTGGTCACCCTAGTTTTCTTCCCATTGATTACACTTGTGTTAATGTCTGTCCTAGTCATACTGTGAACTGAAAAAACCTGCCAAAAGTAACATTAAGGACTTGATGAAGCCATGGGGATTTTACTTTAAAGTCAAACTAGCCCTATTATCATCATGCAAGGAATCATTACAATTGCCTACAAAATTTAGCCTTTTTTTAATTTAAAGAAGATGAGATTTTGCTCTGAAAATTAACTGTCAGCCATGTTGCCTCATTTACATAAAAATCACAGAATAAATAATATGTATATGCAGCAGCCGCTATTCTGGCAAGAACAGTTTAATACATTTTGTGAATGAGATGGACTGCTGTTCACATGAATGGAAAGGTCCCACCAGTCACTAAACTGAGCTTTCCCATTAAGACTTTCAGGATCATCTACTTTGTAGTAACACCTTCTCAACATTTCATCCATTTAAAGAAAAGTTTTTAAGATGCTATTTATATAAACAATATGTTTGGTTTCTTAACCGAAAGACTTTTCTTACTTAAAGCTGAATAAAACGTTAAATGCTTAAGCTGCAGATGTCAAAAGGAAGAGAAATTCTTTTGTTTTTTAGCAAATCTGGAATACATTATTTCAGGCAGCCTGGAATTGCCTCCAGCTACAGTTATGGAATTGATTTTAAATGAAAACTGATGCTGGTGTGCATAACATTTTGTGCACCTGGGGAAAATATTTATCCAAGCTACATTCAGTTCTGAGGCCACCAAACCTGCAGAGGATTTTCTTGAAGTGCCTACAACAGGATTGTCCAAATTACCTGTAGTTTTGGATTATTTCAATTTTAGCTTCTATTTAATGTTAATGATCCAAAGTTATTACTAATTACTTTTTTGTAAGAGCTGTTTTATTGTGCTAATTAGCATAGAGAATATAAATACAATGAGGTCAAATCTGGTACATGGCTCATTTCATAGTACTGTATTTTCAATATACGGACAAACACTGATGTTTTAAAAGTACCAATATCTTTGCATTTATACAATTGGTTGTGGGAAGTTTAAAAAAAAAGAATTAATTCTATATTTCCAGCCAGTACAAACTTCTCCCTCATTCAATTTCTGTTGTTCCCTACTGCACTGGATTGCATCATGTCAAGGGAGAAGATATGGAATGTGTCATAATATGCTGCATCTTTCCCCATATGCATGAGACAAAACCTTTATAGAGTAAATCCTCGAAGTCCCTTTGGGTAATCTTTCAGTGACCTAATTTTAATTAAAGACAATTCAATCAGTTTCCTTTTATACTACAGGATGTGGGCTGTTTCCTTTTCTTGGGATGAAATCACAGACTCTCCAACAACATATAAATCAAAATTGTGGTGTGTGTCTCCTTATAAAGAGATTACAAATACATTTATACATATACCACCATTTTGAAATACTGAAAATATGCCAAAAGGAAATAAGTTCTACAGAGTTCACTGAAGTACTCAAAACTGCATCTGCAGTGTGTGTTCACTGGGGTGCACAGGCATTTTTCCTAACCAGTAAAATATTTTATCATAACTGTAAAGACTGAACTGTTGACAGAACTGTGATTTATGTACTGCAGTACAGCTGGATCAAGCCACGTCAGAAAGCATCCAAGGCACATCATCAGTGTTGGCCTGCACTTTAGCCACATGCTCCTTGGAGCTATCCCCTTTTCAAAAGCTTCGAGCTATAAATTACCTCTGACAAATTGACTTTCACTTTGCCTTCTGAAATAACAAGGCCAGGGATGCTACTCAAGACTATATTAAAGAAAGTCTTTTCTGATCCCCAATGTGCATGTTTCATTCAACCATTACAAACCCTGCCTCCAAACCTTTTGTTCTTATGACCTGCAATTTATTTTACATCAATGGGTAGTCAAACAGGCAGGGAAACATGACAAGCCACCTGCAAAGGTAAGTTAACAAGCCCCCTGCAGCACAAACTGCCTTGATGTTCCATGAAAGTCATGATAAAACTAGGGGAGGAGAGGGGGATCTCGTTAATTTTGAGGAAGTGTGAAACAGATTCATAATGGGATTATTTCAGTGTGAAATATGTAATGTTACAAATGAAATGAGTTTATAAAATGTTATTATCCAAGAGTTTTTATATTATTTTACTGTTAACTAATAAGGCCTTTAGTCAAAGTAGTTGCATTGTATATTGAGAATAACTGAGTTCTGGCTATTATAAATTAAAGTTCTAATTTAGAAAACATTTAGAAAGCATTATTATATTTATGTAACAACCTTCATACCAATGCATCTCTGAAGTATTTGACCAGTTTATATAAAAACAGCTGCTTTTAGAAATCCAAAACTAAGCCAAATGAATAACATTAATTTTTTATTTAAAAACAAAACAAAACAAAAATAGTGACTTTGTATGACAAGTCTCCACAAAACAGGAGGGCTGGGCATCTCAGTCATAAAGCTTTCTGTCTTGATTGAGTGGATGCA
This sequence comes from Chelonoidis abingdonii, assembly GCF_003597395.2. NCBI lineage: Eukaryota > Metazoa > Chordata > Testudines > Testudinidae > Chelonoidis > Chelonoidis abingdonii. Next base: position 84,994,018 of record NC_133774.1, on the reverse strand, counting down.
TATTGCTAAACCACAAACATGGAGATCAAGGAACACAGGAGCGGACATGATTTAAATCAGCAAGCAGGAAACCTTGATTTAAATTATCAGTTGTAATCGGGTTTCACATTTACACTATGTTCCTAAAGAAAGGTTGATTTTCATTGGTTGGTGTCATGTTTTGGGGGTGTAATCCAGACCAGTAAGAGGTTTTGTCACTACCTGCCTGGTAACCCTGGGTGCCTTAAATGCTCTGCTGCTGTGACTGACAGCCTCAGTAGCCAGCAAACAAGCATGCAACATCCTTAGTGTCTGTGTGCTGTGCAGCCATGGTTCAGTGCTCTCATCCCAACTGGTTCACCCTGGTTTCCATCAGTTTTGGTAATATCTGGCAAGATGATCCAAACCCATTTCCAGTCCCAAATTCCCTCAAAACCAGCCCACCTGAAGCATCCAGCCCTCTGCTGGCACACTAAGAGAAATAGTAAGGTTTGTTCCTTTAAAGAGTTACTACCAAGCAGCTTGCCACATTAACTGAAGTTAACAATTACTGCAATTCAAACATAGTACTGGGTTGGTTTAGATAAAAATAAAACAAGTTAATTAAAAACAGGATATAGGTTAAATGATGCCAAGTAAGAGATGGTTACAAGCAAACAAAAGCGAAAAACTTAACCCAGCAAGATAAGAAAAGATAAGAGTCTTGGTGAGCAATACCCATCTTACGCAAAGTATACTTTGTCCAGCAGGGCTGACTGTCTCTCAGTCAAGACCTGCCACAGAAGTGTTGATTTTCCCTGACTTCTTAGTGAAAGAAAAAGATGCAGTCTCCCTCTATCCATTATAGTCCCAACAAATCATCTTTGTTCTCAAAGTTAGGAAGCCCTTCTGGGGATTCAGTCTCCTCTGTCTCTAGGGTGCAAGAGCCACATTTTCAGTCTCTTGAGTTGAGGCTCAAGACAACCTCCACTGGTTTAGCTTGATGGCTCTGTTTTTGAATATATACATTGAGCTAAATCCACATTCCTTTCTGCAGGACAGACCTGCTTATCACCTTTATCTAGGCTAGGTTGTCTCTCTCTTTAACATGTTCCAGTAACATTATACAGACAAGTCATAACTTCACATATAATGTTAACATACGTTTTACAAAGATATCAATGACAAAGTATGTTAGTTTCAAATGATACCTTACAAGCTATAATTTGTTCAAACATTATTACAATAGTGTGTACGGTGTGAATCCAGGGCTGCTTAATGTCACAGTTGGTAATCATTAAAACATGTAGATCTGCAATTATCTATAGAATTAACACTACATTTAGTGCTTATTTTTACTACTCGGAAGGATACTCTATTTATACACATTTAAGGTAATATAGAGATTTTTTTTTTTTTTTAACATGTGATCTGCATCAAATTCTGTTTGGACAGAAATTCAAATTCAACTAAAAATGCAAAAAAACAGAACTTCCTTTTAAATTAACTAATAATGACCTTAAATGTGCTGGATATTTAAGGAAAAAAGTTTGTCCAAACAGATTTTGCATTAAAAACTAATTTATTGAGCAAAGGAAACAATATCTAGTTAGAACTGATTGTTTCTAGCTAACATGTCCTTCAAGATTTTAGAAAAAGCTCTCATCCTCTCACATCTAATTTTTCTTCACAGATTGGAAGAGGAAGATAAGCTTTCCTACTTCTTCAACTCCCATTTTTATTTTGAATAATCTAATCACTGAACTGAACTAGTTGAACAAACATAAGTGAAAAAAATACTGCTGTCAAAAGCTGGTTTAGCACTTCAACAGACTTTGATTCCAGGTACTTAGCCGTGACTTCCAGCAGTTTGACTTTCTTTAGAACTTGGCAGCAAACATATACTGCTTAATTTTTTTTAATCAGTTTAAATTATTTTAATAGATTATAGTAAATTTATGCCTTAATGTAGGTTTTCAATTTCAAGTTTAATAGTTTTTTTAAAAAAACAAAAAAAGCTATTTAAATGTTTTAAAAATCTGATTTATATTAAAATCTGATTTTTTTTTAAATAAATTATTTTTATCCATCCAGAGAAACAGATATCTATAAGTGCAATGGAAAAAGAAATGGCAGGTGTTCCCTGTCTGATATATTCTATGTGATGAATGAGTGGTCATGTAATTAGATTTACTATCTAATAAAAGTTCATGTTTTATTGTGTATTGTGCATATGAGGAGTCATGACACACTGGCATCAAGAAGTGAAGAACCAAGTATTAGTGAACATGTGAAAATATAGGCCTTAAGGTTTGATCTCATGCAGCCTGGCAGCATTCAGGTTTGACTGAGTAACTGTAGGTGCTGCCTACATAAAAGTGAAAAGTAGTCAACAGTACATACTCTGGCAACTCATTAGCTCACAGCAATATCAGAAAACTGGCACAGAAGAAACAAACAACAATAAACCCACAAACACACACAGGCAGTATACAAAATCATATCCAAAAGGCCATGATATGAGACAGCTACTTGAAGAAACCGCAATATATCAATATAAAACCATCTCAGACCACAATACAAAACACTACTGGAAGACCAAGAATTTACAATTGATAGTGTACCAGAATCCTAATTTCTTCACAATATTTCCTATGAATTTGGCTTTAACAGAAGATAGTTGAAATAGGTTACAATTCAGAATAGACTGTAGAGCATTCAACTCAACGCTGCCTTAATAGTAAAGAAAGCGTTGCAAATTTTCACAAATATTTGACACTTCTCACAAATTACTCATGCTTCTGAAAAATCAGTTAGTATTTTCACGTTAATAGATCTTTGAAAATGTTTGTAGGTGTCCTCTCTTTCATTATTTGTAACACACATAACAAACATTAAAATAACGGTTAGATTTGCTAATTTATTTACCCGGTGAGCACAGGTGCTGGAACTAGGGGTGCTTATGCACCCCTTTACTTGAAGTGGTTTCTATTATATACAGGGTTTATAGTTTGGTTAAATGGCTCTCAGCACCACCACTAAAAAAACTGTTCCAGCACCCCTGCTGCTGAGAAATAGTTCGATCCAGCAACAACCAGAGCCTTTTTCACTGAGTCCTTTCTCTTCTCCCCACCCATCCCCAATAACCTAATGGCACAAGCCTTTATTGCAGGCAATGTTTGGGAATCCAACTCTACCTACAAGACAACATCCAGCTCAGTAATGGAAAGTACAAAAGGGCCATTCCAAAAAGCAATAAAACAAGAAAAGCAACCCATGAAATTCAATAAAGAGTGAGTCACACATATCTTCTGTCCTGTAAAGTCTCTAAACAATAAATGGTTACTTACGATAACCGTGGGTCTGAGATGCAATGCAGACGTATATTCCACTTAGGTGTGTGCACGCCCAGAGTACCTGAACCAAAGAAATGTGCCTAGCAGTAATTGTAGAAGGATAGCACTTGCTCCTCACAGCCGTAGGCTCTCCCTTGGCTACATGAAGCAGTGCCACCCTGACACTCCCTCAATTTCTTTGCACCACAGGCATGGAAATCCGACTCTGATGCAGAGGGAGAGGATGGTGCGTTGCGGAATACACGTCTGCATCACATCTCAAGGAATCACAATTACAGTCAGTAACAGTTTCTTATTCTTCAAGTAGATGCACCCATGCATACCACTTAGGTGACTCATCTTGAACCATCTTCTGATAGCACCACATTTTTTAATGTGGGCCTCACTGAGACAGAGTAAGCACCATGTGTAGGGAGTGCTATTGGGGATCGGCCCCCACACGAAAGACAACGTTAAAATCCCAATGAGGGCATTGCCAAGTAAAACTAAACTAATCCAACTAACGCTAAGGGTACCAACTATATACACAAGAGAACACTATGCTAGTTGAGAGGTTAAGGCCACATAGAGCTGTGACTCCAGTCATGGGTGGTAAGAAGGAACTGAGGGAAGATTGGGGCAGCACTGCCTCATATAGCCAAGAGAAAGGCTATGGCCATGAGGTGTGAGTGCTGCCCCTCTATAGGTACTGCTAGGCAAATTTCTCCAGCTCCAATGGGCTGGGCACACACACGCCTAAGTGGAATACATGGCTGTATCTACTCAAAGACAACCTCCACACCAGTTTAAAAAAAAAAAATCAAAAAAAAATCAAGGCTTTAAAATTCTGTGCACCCACTTACGAATATCAAGTGTGAATTCTCCCTGGCAAGTGTGGGAGAATGAATATATTTCTTCAGGATTTAAGACATCAATTTAAAAAAAATAGAAGCATTTATCCCTTGTGGTTATACAAACAACATTTCCATGTAAACCAAGCAGAAGCAGGCACTAGAGTTATTCACTGGGGAAAAGGACCCAAAATATGTAGGTTCTGGGACATGTAGAGTAATCAGATCTCTTCTCTGCAACCTCTCTATCATCTCACAGCAGCTAGTTGCCTCTGGGGGAGCAGTAAAGATCCTCACACTTTGCAAGAGGCAGAACATACAAAAGCTTCTTCTGACTCTTGCCAGATAAAAAGAGGGTGGCAATGCAAAATTTATCAGAGACTGATACAAATGGTGGTGCCCCCAGCGTCCAGCTATAGCACACTAATAGGAATCCCAACACCATTCCAGTTCCCTGCAACAGAGAAGTTGTGCTTTTCACCAGGGCATTGCCTCTGCTGCCCCAAAAAACAGTTTTTAGTACCCTCTGTTCTTGTCTGATTAATTCGAGTTTCATTTCTGGTTCCTTATTAGGCAACACTAATTCAAAGTATTTTCTGTAAGGTCCACCTACTTGCGCCCTCATTATTAAAAAAATTAAAATATTCTTCTGAAAGTAGTATCTGAAAAACTACTTAATTAACTTTGAATGAAATGTGGGTTGTCATCTCATGTACCCTGGTCTTAGAACACTAGATATGTTTATGTTTGATTGTTACGGAAGATAACACACTTATAAACCAACCATACATATCTGTAATAATGATTTAAACCTGATTTGCAGCAGTGCACAAGTCTAGCTGCACAATCTCCACCAGTGAGAACAATAATCAACTTCATTCTCATCAGTCAGGTATGCAAGCTTTGGTTAATTGTTATTCATATCTCAAAACTCTCAGTTATGCAAATAAGATGTTCACTTAAAATAAAGGCACTTAAAATAATACTTAAAATTACTTTAAAAATTTTTAAATTACTTAAAATAATAAAAAGCAAAATATATGCATTAGAAAAAAAGACTACTGCTTCCAGATAAACTAATTAAACTGATTTTAAAAGTATTTCAAAAAAGTAGGAAAATAAAGCAACTTAGAGGCTGACTCATTTGCATCCAGCTATTAATCAATTAAGGTTATTTTATAAGCCAGTCTTAGACTATAGAAAGATGGTATTAAAATTTAAGCACCTCCCTATATTAAATAAATGCTACATCTTCTGTCACAAAACATGAAGCCAATTTATCACAATTCACCAGACTGCAACTATAGATATACAGCAGAACCTCAGACTTATGAACACCAGAGTTAGGAACTGACCTATCAACCACACACCTCTCATTTGGAACTGGAACTGGAACTTCGCAATCAGGAAGTAGCAGAGGCAAAATAAATAAAACAAGAAAAAAGCAACTACAGTACAGTACTGTGTTAAATATACACTACCGTACTGAAAGGGAAGGTTTTAAAAAAGATTTGACAAGATAAGGAAACTGTTTCTGTGCTCATTTCATTTAAATTAAGATGGTTAAAAGCAGCATTTTCTTCCTTCATAGTAAAGTTTCAAAGCTGTATTAAGTCAATGTTCAGTTGTAAACTTTTGAAAGAACAACCACAATGTTTTGTTCAGAGTAACAAACAACCTCCATTCCCAAGACATTGTAACTCTGAGGTTCAATTGGATTGAGGGTGGAGGATGGAATTAATGTCCCAAATAAAACTGACACCTTTCATAAGCCATAATTTTTCAAGATTTTTTTTAAACTGCCAAAAATCACAGGGGGCTACATTATTACTGTTACTGGCATCTCCTTAACACAGCTTCATCCAAAAGGTTTCCAAACCATTAATCTTATCCTTCCTAATTAGGAAAAGACGATAAAATGAAGTAAATATAGTATAAAAATATAGTAAAACCTATTACCAGAATGAATCTGATTGGAAGATTCTTTTGATCACTCACTGACATCTTGAGCTGGTTCCTAGAACAAGACGTCATATGGATCATGTCAGCCATTGTTAGGTTATTTCCAGGGAAAAGAAAAAACAAGGCTGGGAATATACTGCCTTTCAAAAAAAATTACTGTCATAGTTTAGATACACACATGAGAAATTCAAGAAATCAGTTAAGTTTCTAGCACTGACCATGTATCCATACCTCCTTTCACCTCTCTAGAGGTAAGAGTCCCAAAGTCAGGACGACAGAGAATCAAAAGAAGAAATTACGAAAAGATATTTTGGAAAAATTATGGTGAAAGTAACCCAGAAGTTCTAAGGTAGGGATCAGCAACCTTTGGCACATGGCCCACCAGGGTGCTTACCCAGGGTGGGCCAGGTCGGTTTGTTTACCTGCCACGTCCACAGGTTCAGCCGATCGTGGCTCCTACTGGCCGCAGTTTGCCACTACCGGTCAACGGGGGCAGTGGAAAGCAGCGGCCACTGGCCTGGGACGGCGAACCGCAGCCTGTGGGAGCCACGATTGGCCGAACCTGTGGATGCGACAGGTAAACAAACCAGCCCAGCCCACCAGCGTCCTCACCCTAGCGAGCTGCGCGCCAAAGGTTGCTGATCCCTGTTATAAGAGAAACAAAGGAGTGTAACAATGTGATGGTGTGCTTATCCCACACAAGCCCTGAGCAAGTTAATGTGAGCCACAATGGGAAAAATTAACCTTATATGCTGCACCTGGAGGAGAGCCACGGATTGAGAAACCCTAATTGCAGATGAAGCCCAGCTAGATAGGAGCTGGGCTAGGATTATAAAAAGACAGAAAGTGAGCACAGGAAGAGGCTACAGGGTGGGACCCTGCACTCCATTCCCTAGAGGGAAAAAGGAGAAAGTCCAGGAGGAGAATAAGCCCTGGGATCCTGCCCTGGACTAGAGTCTGACAAGAGAGTGAAGTAGCCAGGATGGGCAGAGAAAGCTCTGGTGGTAAACCCAGAGTTAGACCAGAAGATAGAGCACTTGGGCCTGGAGGAGCCCAGGAAAACAAACAAGGTCGGAGGCTGAGTAGACCAGGATCTCTAGTCACAGGGTCCTGGATTCCCATACTAGCCACTTACAAGACCCAGAAGGGGGAGACTGTACAGTGACCTGTCTGAAGGGTTGAGCACTTTGAGTCACAAAGAGAGAACGGACCCACAGTGTGAGCAACTGATGACAGGGGTGTCATAGGGGGCAAAAGCTAATCCCCAGACCTAGTCATAAGAAGATCCACCTGCAGTGACCAGAGCCATTTAGAGGTTAACATATATGTCTAATGAGGTATTTTTTGTATTTTTTTTTTTTTAATAAAACAGAACTTAGATTACATGAAGTAGAGTAACATTTGCCACAGCTCTCTTGGAGGGGAGAGATAGCTCAGTGGTTTGAGCATTGGCCTGCTAAACCTAGTGTTGTGAGCTCACTCCTTGAGGGGGCCATTTAGAGATCTGTCTGGGGATTGGTCCTGCTTTGAGCAGGGGGTTGGACTAGATGACCTCCTGAGGTCCCTTCCAACCCTGATATTCTACGACATATATGTATATAAATACCTATATCCACCCACCCACACCTATTTTATAATACATGATATTACTTCTAATAATTTAAGACTATTGCACATCTACTTCATAACAAAATAGTCCTTGTACACTAGTTCTCACTTAAGTTTTTACATCAAGTAATTTTGAATAGAAAAACAACCTATTGAAAAAAATAGTGTGTTTTCATTTACTCAAAACTAACATATCTAAATAACCCCAAACTTCCCAAAATCAAATCTTCTCCCAACAATGATTACATGACAAATTTTAATCAGAAAAAGGATTTTATAAAAGCTGAGTGGGTTCAAAATTAGTTTTAGAAAATAGAAAAAGACTGATCGCGTTAGTTATGGAATCACGTGACTCCATAATGGTTCCTGTTCACATCAAAGACATCATTTCAACACCTTTAAAAGGATACAGCTGACCAAGTGCTTTTTAAGAATGTTAAGTTTGTTTGGTTTTAGCTGTATGTCAAGAGCTCATTTAAAATGAAAACAAAAAACATATTAGAAGCTCTAGATCAAACATTATTGACCTCTGTTAACTTGTATCCCAGATATATTTCTATAAAAGTAAATATTAAATTGTAAAGTGAGTTAATCACTCTTCAGCTGAATGAATACTGGTAATAGCATATAAATCTCTATAGTTAGTTATCTGTCCATCAGTACATAAGTATGCAATTGGAGACTTTCTAATACAAACCCTTTGGACCGGCATAAACCCTTTTTCCAGGTTTGGTTTATTTTCTTAAATAATTTTCAAATTATAATGGCATTATCTAGGAATTACCCTTCTCAAGCCATCTCCTGTTGTATTTTAAATCCTGCCACAGTAGCATTTCAAGGCAAAACACAGGATGAAAGCTTCCAATGGAAAGTTCACTGCAAGCTTCCAGAGTCATAGACGTAGACACCACAAGAAGGCCTTGGGGCACCTTAGAGACTAACAAATTTATTTGGGCATAAGCTTTCATGCGCTAAAACCCACTTCATCAGATGCATCAAGTAGAAGTAGACATGCTTGCTTAAAAACGAAATGCTGTGAAATTAATTGAAAAAAGTTAATAAGGTAAACTGGGGATCAACTAGTAGCCCTGAAAGTGTCCCTTCAGCTTTTTGGGGGTTTTTTTATTTTTATTTTTTAAATAAAAGTGTGTCCATTTCAAACCTGAGGAGGTTGGCACTTAAGCACAAGAACAGTTCTAGCATCTGTCTCCTTTCACCAGGCTTCATTCCTTAAACTCTTGGGCAGAACACTTTTTGGTAGTTCTTTAAGTAAAGTTTATTGTGGCTCTTGAATTACTTGAGATTTGTTGATCCCCACCTCCAAAATAGGGCCCAATCCTGTTCCAAAGCTGCCAGTGGAGATTTGCTGTAGACTTTACAACAGGAGCAGGAACAGGCCCTAAGAATAGACCTGTCTACATCCAATCCTCAGAACAGATCTATCTGAGAATCTGTTCTTCTTTAGAAGTTAGATGTGCTCTGCAATTCATTTACAGAACTGGGAACACACAACCCGTTAAAGCTGTCCACATAACACAAATAAGAGGAGATGGTGATTCATGTACAATTGTGATTCCCCTGATTTTTTTGAAATTCTAATGGCATTTTCTCTGTAAGTATAGGTGCTCAGTTAAACACACAAATAGGCATGTGACAAAGAGCTCAATCCTGCAAAGTGCTGAAATTCTAAATGCTCATACACCCAAGGCAAAATCCTGTATTTCCAATTGGACTCAGCATTTAAATTGGCCTTCGTGATAAAGGGTCTGCCGGTTTGGGACAATTGAAGGATGACAAGAGGGACAAGAAGAAGGGGAAGAAAGAGTTGCCAACGTAACTGTGTTTCTGTATGGGTTTAAAGTGACAGGAAGAAGTCACTTAGAAGGAGACAGCTCGAAGAACACTGTGTTTCAGACTACAGCTGATGGGATTGTGTTTTGAATGTAGAACTCATTGAGACCATGTTTCAAAAGGAGAAGTCGTATTCAGTAAAAGAATGGGAGACGCTTAGCTACAGTCACACAGAGGAGACATTTTTCTTCTTCTAAATATAAAACCAAGATATCAGGAATGGAGGCATGGGCTGAAAGGACCAGATTATCTGTAACAATGTTTTGTCAGCATGGAAGAAGACGCAAGTGGGTGTTTTGTCCCTTACATTACTTAGGTAGTGCTGAGAATGTGTGTATTTTCATATAGTTAATATCAAGTTATCATGCTCTTTTGTTTTGTTCTGAAATATATAGTGTTCCTGGATTTCTTAATTATGTCTTTTTGTTCCTCAAACTTTATGTTTAGACTACATAAGTAAATCCAACTTTTGTTTCACCTTACTTTTGCACACTGTTATGAATAGTTAAAATGAATATATGTATAGGGAAAGAATTAGCCTAAATTTGATCAGTCTTTGAACCTATGCTACATTTCAAAAAATACATAAAAAGGGACTAAGGAGCTTTACCAACAACTTAACTAATGAGGTCAAGGCAATGTAAATTATTGAAACCCCTTAGAAAAGTGCTTTATTACAAGTGGATTGTATAATAAGGGAGGGAGGCAGATGGCATCCTGTTTATTTGTATATACAATCAAATACTTAATTGCAATTTGCTACATATCTAAAATGTTTGAATGGAAAAGAGAGATACCAGTTTAATACAGATACATATTTTCATATATTTATAACGACTATTTTGTAGCCAAAACTAAGTTAACATTCATTGAATTACAATTTCAGTGAGAGTTGCTAGCCATGTTCCCTCTAATTTTTTCCATCTGTGTGCAGAATTAATTTTGTTATGTGCACCAATATCGAGGTCATATGAGGATGTGCACCAGCAGTAGAAACAAAAAACCTAGAGAGAGATTTTCTGTATTTTTTATTTATATATATATATATATATACCCTCCCGCCCACCCTGGAAAATGAGGTTGGAGGATAAGATCAAGGTGACTCAGAGAGAAGTTAGTCAGCTGGTGGAACTACAGAAGGGTGTAGAGATTAAGGATAAGACTCGGCTACTGAAAAAATACAAGGGCCTGATTCCATCTGAAGCCCTAGAGACTGCTAAACAAAGGCTCACAGCACTGGCTACCGGGCTAAGGAGATACACTAGAGAAGCAGAGGCCAAAAAAGTAAATGCCCTGCTCTCCAAAGAACCATCCAAGGTGTACTCCCAACTGCAGTGCAACAACACAATAACAGCAGAGCCACCAGCAGCAGAAACTGAACAGTACTGGAAGAACATATGGGAGAAAGAGAAGACTCATAACACCAGTGCAAAGTGGCTGCAGGACCTGAGAACAGAGCACAGCAATCTCCCAGAACAGAAACCAGTCACCATCACAGTAGAAGACATCCAGCAGCGGGTCAAGAACATGAAGAGCTGGACAGCACCTGGACCAGACATGATCCACACCTACTGGCTAAAGAAACTAACAGCAGTGCATGAACGCCTAGCAGCACAGATGAACCAGCTGCTAGCAGCAGGCTCCCACCCAAACTGGCTAACACAAGGAAGGACAGTGCTGATCATGAAAGACCCCTGCAAGGGGACAGAACCGTCCAACTACCGGCCAATAACCTGCCTCCCCACAACATGGAAAGTCCTATCAGGCATCATAGCTGCCAAGCTACAGGACCACATGGGCCAGTACATGAGCACAGCTCAGAAGGGCATTGGGAACAACACCAGAGGCTCAAAACACCAGTTGCTCATAGATAGAGCAGTCGCCCAAGACTCAAGGTCTAGACAGACCAATCTGAGCACAGCCTGGATTGACTACAGGAAAGCCTACGACTCAATGCCGCACACGTGGATCTGTGAATGTCTGGCGCTATACAAAGTCAACAGGACACTAAGGACCTTCCTCAAGAACTCAATGGGACTATGGAAGACAACACTAGAAGTCAACTCAAGGCAGCTTGCACAAGTGGCCATCAAGTGTGGCATATACCAAGGTGATGCACTGTCCCCGCTGCTGTTCTGCATAGGCTTAAACCCCCTCAGCCAGATAATCACAAGGACTGGATACGGGTACAGGTTCAGGAGTGGAACTACCATCAGCCACCTCCTCTACATGGATGACATCAAGCTGTATGCTAAGAATGAACGAGACATCGACTCGCTAATCCACCTGACGCGGATCTACAGTGAGGATATCGGGATGTCATTCGGACTGGAGAAGTGTGGCCGGATGGTAGTGAAGAGAGGGAAGGTAGTCAAGACTGATGGGGTGGAACTACCAGCGGGCCACATAGCAGACATACAGACCAGCTACAAGTACATTGGCGTCCCACAGTCACATGGAAACCATGATGAGGAGGCAAGGAAGACAGCAACATCCAAGTATCACCAAAGGATAAGACAGGTCCTGAAGAGCCAGCTCAGTGGGAAGAACAAGATCCACGCCATCAACGGATACGCCCTGCCGGTCATCAGATACCCTGACAGTATAGTGAGCTGGCCAAAGGAGGACATGGAGGCTGCCGATGTGAAGACCCGGAAGCTCCTCACAATGCACGGAGGTTTCCACCCCAAGTCCAACACCCAGAGACTGTATACCAGCCGGAAAGAAGGCGGGCGGGGCTTGGTGAGCGTCAAAGCCACTGTCCTGGATGAAACCCGGAACATCCAGGAGTACATCAGTAAGATGGCCCCCAAAGATGAGCTGCTGAGAGAATGCCTGAGGCAGCAGCAGACATGGGAGGAAGACCAAGCAGAAGAAGTGCCATGGCAAGACAAGACCCTGCATGGGATGTACCATCGACAGATAGCTGAGGTGGCTGACATTGGGAAATCCTACCAGTGGCTGGAAAGGGCTGGACTAAAAGACAGCACTGAGGCACTGATCATAGCAGCACAGGAACAGGCACTGAGCACCAGATCCATTGAAGCAGGGGTCTACCACACTAGAGAGGACCCAAGGTGCAGACTGTGCAGAGAGGCCTCAGAGACAGTCCAACACATAGTGGCAGGATGTAAGATGCAGGCAGGAACAGCATACACTGAACGGCACAACCAAGTGGCTGGCATTGTGTACAGGAACATCTGCACAGCGTATGGGCTAGACCCTCCCAAGACCAGATGGGAGATTCCACAGAAGGTTGTGGAGAATAGCAGGGCTAAGATTCTGTGGGACTTCCAGATCCAGACGGACAGGCAGGTACTGGCCAATCAACCAGACACCGTGGTAATAGACAAGGACCAGAAGACAGCAGTGGTGATAGATATAGCAGTGCCAAGTGACAGCAACATCAGGAAGAAGGAATATGAGAAGCTGGAGAAGTACCAGGGCCTGAAAGAGGAACTAGAGAGGATGTGGAAAGTGAAGGCCAAAGTGGTCCCAGTGGTGGTAGGAGCACTCGGGGCTGTGACTCCTAAGCTGGGTGAGTGGCTCCAACAGATCCCAGGAACAACATCAGAGCTCTCTGTCCAGAAGAGTGCAGTGCTAGGAACAGCTAAGATACTGCGCAGAACCCTCAAACTCCCAGGCCACTGGTAGAGGACCCGAGGTTGAGGAAGACACATACCACCCATAGAGGTGAGAGGGGAATATTTTTTTATTTTATTTTATATATTTTGCAGGAACTATCAAGAAGTAACAATAATACGAGTATGTGCTGGGAGGCATGTGTGAGAGAGAGAAAAGAGAGACAGACAGACACACACACACACGCTGCCCTTTTAAGTAGATCTGGCACTACTTAAGTCTGAAGCCTGCTTGTTCAGATACAGCAGCAGTCACCAGCAAGTTCTGTCCCACTCCTGAGTCCTGCCATGCCTGACGCCCACCACCCCTGCTCTATGGAGATGGGATACAGGGGCAGTGGACACCTTGACTTCAGCGCCCCCGCGCTGCACAGAAAGCAGGAAGGTCCCAGGAGCAGCTGGCCAGGGGCTTCAAGGCAGAGGGCAGCAGCAGCACAGCAGCGGGGGGAGAGGCACCTGAAGTACACAGCACCAGTTTAGGGGGAAACTTCGAAAGAAAAAAGAAAAACTGTGCACCCAGCAGCCTTTTTTTTAAAAAAAAAAAATAAATAAAAATAAATCAAGTGAGTGTTTACAAGTGCTTTGGAGGATAGGATTAAAATTCAAAATGATCTGGACAAACTGGAGAAATGGTCTGAAGTAAATGGGATGAAATTCAATAACGACAAATGCAAAGTACTCCACTTAGGAAGGAACAACCAGTTGCACACAAACAAAATGGGAAATGACTGCCTAAGAAGTAGCACTGCGAAAAGGGATCCGGGGGTCATGGTAGATCACAAGCTACATGTAAGTCAACAGTGTAACATCGCTGCAAAAAAAAAAACAAAAAACAAACCATAATTCTGTGATGTATTAGCAGGTGTGCTGTAAGCAAGACACAAGAAGTAATTCTTCCACTCTGCACTGATTAGGTCTCAACTGGAGTAGAGTATTGTGTCGAGTTCCGGGCATCACTTTTCTGGAAAGATGTGGACAAACTGAAGAAAGTCCAGAGAAGAGTGACAAAAATGATTAAAGGTCTAAAAATATGACCTACGAGGGAAGATTGAAAAAATTGGGTTTGTTTAGTCTGGAGAAGAGAAGAATGAGAGGGGACATCATAACAGTTTTCAGGTAAATAAAAGGCTGTTACAAGGAGAAGGCAGAAAAATTATTCTCCTTAACCTCTGAGGATAGGATAATAAGAAAAATGGGCTTAAATTGCAGAAAGGGCAGTTTAGATTGGACACTAGGAAAAACTTCCCAACTGTCAGGAAGGTTAAGCACTGAAATAAATTGCCTGGGAAGGTTGTGGAATCTCTGTCATCAGAGATTTTTAAGAGCAGGTTAGACAAACATCAGTCAGGGACTGTCTAGATAATACTTAGTCCTGCCATGAGTGCAGGGGACCAGACTAGATGTCCTCTCGAAGTGCTTCCAGTCTTTTGATTCTATCATCATCAGACAACTTTCCCTGTTCCTAAGCAACAGGACTGAAAATGCTTCTGACCTTAGCTATGTTCTAGGTCCAAGAATGTTGCGGGGGGGTTGGGGTTTTTTAAGGTAGTAGAGGGCAGAGGAAGCCCATAGCCTGTTTGGCGGAGACAGAAACACAGCCCCAAAGCTTCATACAAATTTAGTATGCTAGGGCTTGTGCTGTTGAGGCCTGATCCCAAGTGCACTGAAGTCAGCTGAAGTTTTTTTAATGGGCTGTTGTGGATCAAGCCTATTGTGCCTATGAAACCAATATTTAAACTTTAAGCATCAACATGCTCTGGGATGGGGACCATAATTAAAAGACAAAGATGACTTCTTATTTTAGATGACTTGCTGCAGCAAATATTGTTTAGGGCTGTTTTGTTTTGTTTTGTATTAGCAACAGGAATCTCCCTATTGCTGTCTTACATTACAGAAATGGTATGTAGAAATAGAAATTCTTCATGCTGTTTATACACTGAAAATTTTTTTTGCTGCTGTTTGTGCTGAATTATGAGTTTCAAGAGGAAAGTGCCAAGACCTTTGGATATCAATGATCAGTAAACATAAGGCATATTCTAAAACTGAGTTAAAGCACTCACTCACTCCCACCCCCACCAACTTTGCAGTGTATTAAGAGTGATAATCTTGCTTTTTGGAAAAGCATTTTTCACGTCTTATTGTAGCACCAGTGGGGCAGCATTTAGCATCCACATTGTGCCCTCTCACCATGAGACAGCAGTTGTTCATTTTAGAATATGGTGGCAAATCTCTCTCTCTCTCTCCCTCTCTCTCTCAGACTTGAGTATTCCTACACCACCCATCACAATGTTATGTAGAGAAGTGGTTCCCAAACTGCAGTATGTGTACTACTGGTGATCTGTGAACTTGATGTTCCATCAATTCATTCACAACAATTTTTTAAGAAGGTTGTACACACACCAATTAAGCTTGGGAACCACTGACCTCAGGCAGTCTTTTAACCTGTGATGTTCTGGAAAGCAATAGATGAGGACCATTGTACAAACTTCCTCTTTCACCATGGAAGTGCAAGCAGTTTGGTAAGAGAGCACAACAATATTATTTAGATTTGCAGCTGGTTTGGCTAAGTTTATGGTCAAAAAGGCCATAACTACTTTATGTTCAGTAGTATTTGTGGGCCTAAATGAGATCCTACTCATGCACCAAATATCCTACTTCTAGATTAATCCTTACAGATCTGTAGGCCCTCTTCATGTGGCAAGAGGTAAGTACTGAAATGAAGTATGTTACCCAAAGGAAAAAGGGAGGTTATGGAGAGAAATGATGTGTAGTAGAGCACGACGGTGTTTGCTGGGGCCAGGCCAAATGGAAAGTGGATGCATGTCAGGACTGATTAAAGAATTCTGCATTGTAAAAATATAGTACTCGATGATGGTGGTGGAATGATTGGAAAGTAATAAGAAAAATGCAGGTTTGGACACAGCATTGTTTTGTTTTAATCAGTTCTAATTCTTAAAAAAATATATGCTTAGAAGTAACTTAAGAGGATTAAAACGTACAATTTTAAAAAACGCTCTCATTTAGTTAGCAAGTTCAAACTTACAAAATCTTAGACAAAAATAGTAAAGTATAACAATACTTCCCTTTACTCTTGCATGAAAATGAAACAGTAGTAGGGATAACACGAATACATTGTGGGGCACATATGAAAAGCATAGATGAGAAGTTATAACTATGAAAAATTCAGCAATAATACAGAAATAAATAATACATGTGAAAAGCTCTCTGTCTTTAGAATTCAATGCAGTTTTTTTACAAATAAGTTCCTTTTAAAACCCTCATGAGAAGCATTAGTCAAACCATATTTTTTAGAAGAAACTAAAACAATATTTTCCTTATTAAGTGATTACCAAGCTAAGCCTGTAATACAATGATGTTCAGCGGTTCAGGAGTCAAATTAACATCAGCATTACCCAAAAGAGCCGCAGTAGTGTGAATTTATTATTCATTACTATATATATATATACACACACATATATATATATATATACACACACACATATACACACACACACACACACTATATATTCTCACAGCAAAATGACTCACCGAGTACTCTACAGTTGGTTAATAACATAGTAAAAGCATCCTGATTGGTTGTTAATTAAATTACACTGTTTTAATATCAGGTGCTACAAAAGAGACACGGTAGACACATTAAAGAATCACTTGCGTCTCCTGAGCCTCAGTCTGAGTATCACTGCTATAATATGAAGAGAAGACTACTAATTAACAGAAATCAGCATTGATCTGTAACTAATAATAGAAGCATATTTGATTTAATATCTGCAGCCAATTCCACACCTGTCTCAGAAGATTTTTTTCATATAATTTGTCCTCACCTTTAAATGACTTACTTCTTAGAAACATAAGTAATTAGTCACCAATACAAATATTTATTACTATTGAATTTATTTATTACTATTCAATACAACAAAATCAAATCTAGTAGAAGTCGGCCAGAAAACCTGCAGCAAGAGGTACAACTTAGCACAGTGTTATCTTCCCTGCCAATTGCCCATTACCCTCTTCAGACACTCACTTAACCTGCTATAGGGCTCTCTGGAACTGAAGTGTTTTGCATAGCACTACAAAATGTTAAGAATCCTCCAACTTAAAGGATCAAAAATTACTATTCCTCCCTCCTACTTCCACATCTGCCTGGATATACTGGATATCAAAGGTATGAGATATTTCTGTTTTTACTTTTAGTGCATTCAATTTTATTTCTCTGATTCAAAAGGCTTTTTAAAAGATCCATTTTTGTAAGTGGGTTCCTTCTGACTATTTTAATGTGCTGATGGTGAGAGTTGCTATTTATTTATTTAAATTCAAAACATAGAAAGGATCATAGTACCAAGAATGATACATTCAACTGCAGTGGTATTTTGTCCCTACAAAACATATATTGGTAATAAATAAATATTAATGAATTAGAGAGATTTCACATTGAGATTGAGGTTTTTTTTTTAAATAAAAATCTATTTTGTTTAGTTTAATCATGAAAGAAAAAAGAATTGGGGAAGGAGGAACAGAAATTTGCCATAGTCTTAGCTCCATCTGCAAGTCAGCTGAAGCTACAGCATATTAAACATGGAACCTGCATGATGTTTTATAAATAATATAACAGATGGACAAAACTGGCAAAGTTATTGACATTTAAGCTATTGCTGCCTCCGGGCAATATGGACTAAAATTAAGAGCTTCCTTGTTTCAGCTGTGTCTACCCTCTTAGGTTTCATCCTCCCTAATACAGGTTGGCAGCATCAAATATCTTCGTTGGCATATGAGACACAGTAGCCAGTTGAACAAGCCACAAGGCAATGTTGAGTCAGAGTAATAAACATTCATCTGCTTGTACCCAAGAACTGGGTCTTTTAAACAAATTAGGTTTGAACAAGAAAACACAGACCCTTGCCATATTTACAAAGGAGTGTTATTTTCTTGAGGAAAACAAAGTACAACTTTAAAAAAAAAAAAAATCAGGCTTTATGTTTGATAAGCCAAACCTTAGCCTGTTGCCTAACTGAAATATCTTTTGATCATGACCTTTGTAGTGGTAGTTGCTGAATTATGGGTTCTGTTTAAAAATGCAAGAAGTATGATAAGAACTTTTCGCCTTGAGAAGTCAATAAAAAACAAACAAACAATCTTATCATGGATTTTATTAAACAACTGTAAATATTTAAGAACCCGGGCAAAAGAGGAATTAGTGTTTCAATCAATTATATAAACAGAGATTGTGGCACATTTTTATTCTTTTGTATAAAGAAAAAAGCTTGCACGCTTCTTGGTTTTTGTTTGTTTTGTTTTCAAAGATAACACTTTTCAACAAGGTTAAGCGATAACTATTTCAATTCTTGTTGAGATAAACTATCAAAATCCCCCAAGCTGATGTTTGACTTGTATCTCTAGGATTAGCAATGGAATGTAGATGTAATATTTCAGGATGTTAATTTGTGATTCACACTTTCAATGAAGTTGACAACAGAAGACCCACTGCTATATCTGCACCAAAGTAAATTAAATACAGAGAAATCCCTGACAAAAAGCAGCATTCTTTTAGTGCACCCAAAGTTTTGTAACAAACAGCAAAGCTCTATTAAACACCTGTTGTAAAACAATCTGAGGCAACCAAGTTATGCACTTTACAGGTTCTTCTAGTAATATTTTAAAATCCCAGCAGGAGATTCTTCCCTCTGGCGAATCACTACTGACTCCAAAACATTTCCTTCATGAAGATAAAAATTTGCTCCCATATTTAAAAAAAAAAACAAAAAAAAAACACAAAAAACACACAAAAATACTCAAACCTTTTCCTTCTTTTGTTTCAACCAACATTAGAACAGAAATACTGAAGTAGGCCTCTATGCATTTTCAACTACTATAATAATATTATAGTAATTAATATTATTATTAACAACTATTAGTAATAAATGTTTGTTATTGTAAGTGAAATGGTAATTACCATCACAAGCATTCAATGCAACTCATGACTTCCTTTCTTCTTAAAAGGAAAAATAAATCCAAAAAACAAAAATTATTTTCCCTGCAAAAAACTCCAAGGTTAACTTTGGTTTGTTTTTAACACTTTGGAATTTAAAATTCTAATGTTAGGTGCCTCTCACTAATTAAACATTAAACAAAAAATTAAGATTAATAAGCTTATCAAATTGTCATTATTCCAACATTTATCAAAAGTTCACTAGATATTCACAACAGTTACTCCAATTCAACCCAGTTGTATCTTCCCCCTCATCACTTTTCCCACAGGCCTGTGGACGACAAGAGATGGACTTTGCAGCATTCGAAGGAGATTAATAAATATGGGCTCTGGTGGGCAAATGGAGGAAAACAAGTTCCATTTAAACAAAACAGCCGTTTTTTTCAGTGACCTCTGGGGATTGCAACAGTAATGTCATTGGGGGGAGGGGGGAGAGAGATTCTGTTGTAACCCAGTTTTCAAAAACAATTAGGGTTTCACAGGTGAAAACCAACATCTTGACCACCAAAAAATTGCGGAGAGCCAAGGCAGTTCCCAGAGCCTTTCTGTGATGTACCTCATGCATAGAAGGTTTCCTTAGTAAGTGGACATCTGCACTGGCTTCAATTTCCAAATGAGTCTCAAAAGCTAGCCCTTGTCTAGACTCTAATCATAGAGGAACATTGGATCATTTGTTCCACTGCAGTAGCCAGGTCTAGAGCAGGGTTCATGAACATCAAATCCCATGGCATTTCACTAACCCTCCCAATAGCATACATATATATATATATATACACATACACACACACACAGGAAATATAGAGAAATCGTATTTGGAAAGCTCCTAACAGTATAGACTCTACTGAAATACAAATAATAACCACGATCACAATAAAACAGAACCTTGTTATACCTCACAGAAGACATTTCACAAGGCAGAGAAGCAATGGCCCAACATTACCCTCAGAGACTTCCCTGAAGAGTAGAGTAGAGCAACCCCATTCACACCTATTAAAGGACACAAATGTGCCAACAGCATCTCATTGTTGAAGCCTGCATATCCAAGGCAACTAGAGGGCCAAAAGACTTAGCATGGATATCATGGATCATCTTCATCTCTCAGACGGAGATCAAGCAATACCACCAGTTCAGTTAAAGTTAAGCCCAAAACCAGGCCCCAAAATTGACTGACAGATGCCATGGAAATTTGATGACTTAGAAAAAGCCAGAGTTGCCAGGCTACCACCTTCTCAATTACTTTCCCCCAAAATGTGAAACCGGGTACAGGGCACACGTTAGCAAGACTACGAGCATAGAAAGATAATTCACTGAGCAAAAGATAGGGGGCATCTGCCATCCCTCATATTCCCAATCGGAAGATGTTGACAAGCTCCACCCACAAAGGAACCACATTTCCTCAATAACCTCCATCCTGAAAGGGATGTGAATACAAGCCCAGATATCTGTTGCCCAGATTGCCTCAGCACATCGCAGAATAACGCTAGACAAAATTCAAGCAAAGGTAACTGGTTTCCCCAGGACACCGTTTTAGCTCCATGGTGGGAGACAGCTCAGCCCACTTCAATGGAATTTTCTCCTTGAAGAAAAACAAATTCTGCACAGGAAGTAGAATTCTATAACCAAGGGGAGGCAGCCTGATTATCTAGGAAATACCTGATTCAGCACAATTCTACTGAGGGACAACTTATTCTAAAGGCTACAGAGGTAAAAATAAGCCAGTATGATCCAGTATGGTGTACCGGTAAGAAAGTGCTGACCGTACCACCAAGGCTGCTGCTGATGGCGGGCAGGCGCAGAAGGGTCAGCTGCCCCAGGGCCCGTCAATTTAAAAGGGCCCCAGGCCCCCAGCCCCGCTACCCCAGGGCTCCAGTGGTGATTTAAAGGGCCCACAGCTCCTGGCCACCGCTGTGCCTGTGGCCGGAGACCCTGGCCCTTTAAATCGCCGCCAAAGCCCTGGGCACTACAGGCTGTGCAGTGCTGAAGGGCTGGCTGGGGGATTTTGACCCCATTATTGTTTAACAGTGCGGTTAAAACAGCGATTACTTTTTTTAAGCTTGCAATTAATTGTGATTGTTTATTTTTTTTAATCGTTTGACAGCCCTGCTTAATTCTGGAAGTCAAATTTGAGACCGCAACTCTAATGGACAAGAGCTCCTCCAGAATCCCTCCTGAAATCTTGAGAGACTAAACACAAATTTCATATTGACAGCTCAAGATTTATTGGATACTTAACTGGAAAATGGAATTTTGCTATAATCTCAATGCAGAAAGGGAACTCCAAGAGCCCACACATTTAACAGGTCACAGACTTGGAATCAAAGTGAAATAAACTATTGCTTCCAAAATCAAAAGACAAAATCAGCAGTGCAGCCCAGAAGAAAACAAGTCCAAAAGACTCATCTTCTGCAACTTTTTCTTTTAACACTTTAAATCTCCTTTTCAAAATACAACTTCCTTCCACTCCTGAATATTGAATAAGGTCCATAAGACTGGCAGTTGAAAATACCTCATGATAAAATACTGTTCTTCCAATGGAGATGAAGGTATCAGGGACGCTTAAAAATCTCCCGTTGATAGATCAAACTGGAACTAAAGCCTTGTGTTTCTGGGGACGATGGCAGTTGCAGGAAGAAATATGTAGTACAAAGAGTATTTTTTAGATTCTATGTGCTATGTATATTTTGCTTTTGGCTAGGAAACTTTGGGTAACTGCTGAAGACTGCATATTAAATGGAATTTAGAAAATTATAGGATAGATTTACATGCAAGTATGCATGGTTAATTTTTTAAAAATATTACAAACTTCAGCAAAAGCATGAGAGAGAGATCACTTACAAAAAAACCTGTAAATTATATTGAATGATATGTGGCCTCTGTAGAACTGTGTTTCAGCAGGAGAAACTGACATCATTACAGCAGCTGTGGAAGCCATGCCCTATCTAGCAACAGTTGATTGACAGGACAAGCATGCTATATCTGGCTAACTAAGAATTGGCTGCCCATTTTGAGGAGGGAAGCCAGGCCATTGGAGCAGGAGGGGGGCGGGGAGCAGAGCAAAGAGGGACTGAGCCAAAATGTCAACAGCCTGATGAAGTGTGTGGGACTAAATGGCTAACTCAGCGCAATACATGCAGACTGACACTGACTCCCTTAACTCCTCACACCATCAATCACAACTCAGATGGCGTCTCTATTTACCCAGATCTGAAACATATATGGCCTTAAAGGTTGTAAATGGGGGGGAGGGGCCCGTGTTATGTTAAATCACATCTGATTTGTGAATTTAGTGCTCATGAATGGTACCAGTCTCGGATGGTGGAAAAAGTCAATCAAGCAATAAAAGGTTCACCCCCTCAGATGAGGGAGGGGCCGCAGAACCCAGAATTTAATGCATTACAGGGAACAAAAATGAAAAACAGGAATGGGGTTGCAGGTCACAGTATCAAAACAAGGAAGCCACGAGAGAAACAGACTGCTCCCACAAGGAGTTAGAGGATGCTGTGCAGAGGATCTCTGCTTGGATGCATGCATGGATGACAGATTGAAGAAGCCCCCATCCAGCTTCCTTTTCCCGGAATGATGACAGTGATGAAGACGGAAGTCCTCCATCACAAAGTACAGGTAGTGGCAGTACAAACTTCCAAACACTGTCCCACAATGTGCCTCCACCCTGACCACCTGTAAGAATATGGTTCTGTGCCTTTATACAATAAACCGTAGATCATTCTACCTAGGACGGCCAAAAATGCTGCCAACCACAATGACAGTTTATGTAATGTGGACAACAGTCCACCGGGAACTGTACCTAAATCAGCTACCCCATCTTAAACATAGAACCCTACTTCTGAAGGAAAGGCACCCAGATTATTTTGGCAAATGGTTTTAGATTTATGAGGGCAATCTCAATAAGAATGAGTTCCAGCATACAACACAGACAAGCTTTTCAAAGAGCACCCTACTGAACCTCATGGTGAATAGACACTCATATGGTTAAAGCTAGGCAGCATTACACCATGTTGTCATTACATTCGGTAGAGAAACAATAACTGAGTATAATTTAAAAACAGCTAATAGATCACAAGCTTTAATGCAGTGCTTTGCTTTCAGCTCTGCAATGCCTGAAGAGATTCTGAATTGCAAAAATAAGAGGATTCTTGTTGTCCTCCCCCAATAATTAAATATGTTACAGAGTCAAGGAACAGAACAGTGGAGAGCAATCTAGAAGATCTCGGTACCATTAAATAATCTCACTTTTATAAGGTGTTTAATATTCCAGTCCTAGAGAACAGACGTCTTTACTGTGCACTATATTCCTGCCATTCCAACCTGTCTACAAGTTCCTGTTCATGTTCTGTCTTCTTCGTTTTCCCCCTGTAGAGGGTCTCCTTCCATGAAAACATATTGCATTGGTAAATTTTACAGCAGCCTACATTTTCAGATGACATGCCTGAAGTTTAAAATATTACTTGAAAAATACTTCTTATCCTTAAAAAAAAAAAAAAAAAAAAAAAAGTGAGACATAGACCAGATGGTATGGAAGGCAAATCAAAGCAGCACAAGGGTTATTAAATTGCATCCACTTGGAACTCTTAACTGGCTGACAACCAATGTCGATGGAGTTCCAAGTAAGCCTAAACATGCAGGGATAGAGTTCTAGGCCCTGATTTAACAGCAGCAACTCAGAACAGAAAAATACCATTGTAAATTTAATGAGGAAAGATTTAATAATATAGTTTTTCACTGCAACAATAAAAAAAAGTTAGAACAAAAGTATACTTTAATACAATTTACAACTACCCCCTTGATGGGGAAAATCTGAAGACAGGACACTATCCACTGTAATCTCCTTAAACAAAGATTCTTCCCACTATAATGTGGAGTGGGAGCGAAATTTAGAAGCCCTAAAAATATGGTACTTCCTGAAATTCTCACACACGTATTTTTTCCAACAGAAGACAAAGGTGCTCAGTAAGCCTGAAAGTCAGGCCACTTTTATTTAAAAGTTTAACCCTACTACATAATCCACAGGCTTAAGGATTTCAAGAGTGTAAAAATCAGCAAGAGTTTTTCCATTGCATTCAGTAGCTGAATCAGAACATCTCATCTTTTATAGGAATAGAAAGACATAGCGTCTCCTTGTTGCTCTTCAGCTCAGATCCACAACTCTTCAGACACTGTCCACTGAGAACAGAAAAGGGGAAAAAAACAAAAACCCTCACATGAACAAATTCTCTCTTGTGTAGAGCCAAAGATTAGTGTAATTACACCACAATACATCATCAATTTGGCTACTCGTTTAAAAGTAGTTAGTTGGCTGAGAAGGTGCTTGCTCATATTCTGTAAGGGGCATCAAGACAGCCCAAGCCAGAGTGTTCCAGGGCAATTAACAGAACATAGCAGTTAGTAAGAGGGGGGGAGGACTCAAGAATAAGTACTTCTACTTTGCAACATGTAATTAAGAAATACCCTATGAAACTTAGAAAGAGAAATTAGAATTGAAGGGGGAAAGGCAAACGGGCCAGTTGAGGAGGAAAGGGAATTACAGACAGCCTGGAGAAATGATTATCAATAATATCTAACAAAACTTTTTTCCATCTTCAAAGCACTTCACAATCAATCTCCTCCTGCTGATGTTAAGGAACCATTATCCCTATTTTGCAGATGGTGAAACTGAGGCACAGGTGGCTTGCCCAAGGCTGCAGAGTCATCCAGTATCAAACCCAGTATCAGCAGTCAGGAGTTTCTGACTCACAGGGGATTTTAACAACTCTTGATTGCAACTCTTGACTGGAAAGAAAAAAAATAATAAAAAGAAAGAGACCAAAGCAATAGCCATCAGTAAGAAGTGATGAACGAAAAGATCCACGCTCTGTTTTTGATGTTTAATTTGAGGGACAAAAACAGTGACTGGTAAAAATGTCCAAAGCTGAAAGAAAGCAAGAGACAGCTGCACTAGCCCAGAGCTTTGGAAGCGGAAGAAAGGTGAGAAACTTGTATGTGTTTAATTATTTCTTTATTTATTTCTCCTAATAATCCAAGAGGCTGGGAGAGGGGGAGGCACTAAAGACTGTTTGGAACTGAACTTTTTCTTGGACTCCAAAAATTATGGATAACTTCTGCCTTTAGAAACTGTCAGACTGAGTGCTGCCTGGTGACGCCATATCCCAGAAAATAGAGACAGCTGGGAGTGAACATCTCAGAACTAGACTGGCTTTTTAAAGGGTATTGAGTGTTTGAGGATTTTCTTTTTTTTATACAAATAGCATATACCTGCCACTTGATTAATCAGTTCTTTGACTAATATACCTGTTCTCTGATATCTGTAAATCTGCTTTTGTTGTAATTTTTACAACTGTTTTATTTCAAATCTGGATGGCAAGATAAGCCACATGAGGCTTCAGGTCACACACATGCATTGCAACAAGGGAGTCTCATAAATCAAAACCCATTCCTCTTCAGCTAATCTGCTATTTTGAAATACAGTCCATCAAAAATCATGGAGATATATGAAGAAACACTCCATATATGGTCATTGACAGGAATTTAAGTTTAAATGCTAATAAGGCTCTGCAAAATAACTTACTCATCAAAAATGCCAAGACTGAAATTTGATTATGAGCTCATTGTTGAAATTTAAATATACTTTAAGATAGGAATTATTTCTCATGCCTGCTGCACTGGGGCAAGACCAAAAGCTTGATCTGGCTTTAAGCACTGTGCCCTGTATTCTCACAGTTAATAACAACCATGAAAGTGAGAGCTATTGACAACAATATATCCAACAATCAAAATTAGAGTCTATCATGTTTGGGGGTTCTACCCAGACAAGAGGTTCTGTCACCCTGTAAATGCAAGGCCTTAAATGCTCTGCTATTCTGGCTCACAGCCCAGACACCAGCAACCAAGCATGCAGTTCACTGAGTGTCTATGACAGTAGTGGGCAACCTGCAGCCCACGAGACAGTATTTACATTGACTGTCCACAGGCACAGCTGCCTGCAGCTCCCAGTGGCCGCGGTTTGCCGTTCCCAGCCAATAGGAGCTGAGGGAAGCAGCGCAGGCCAAAGGGATGAGCTGGCCGCCGCTTCCCGCAGCTCCCATTGGCTGGGAATGGCAAACCACAGCCACTGGGAGCTGCGGGCGGCCATGCCTGCAGACGGTCCATGTAAACACTGTTGCATGGCCTGCCAGTGGATTACCCTGACAGGCCGCAGGTTGCCCACCATTGGTCTATGTGCCGTGCAGCCCTGGTTCAGCACTCTACCCCAGCAGCCTCCCGTCAACACAACAGCACCACCCTGGTCTTCACCAGCCAAGATTACTACTTTCAGGGTTGACCCCAACATATTCTCAGTCCTGAATTTCCTCAAAACCATCTGCCCTGAAGAGTCGAGCCCTTTCCTAGAGCACTAAGTAATGAGATTAATTGCTCATTTAAAGAGACAAAAAGCAGAATTTACTACTTTAACTAGAGTTAATCACTTTAGTTCAAACACAGCACTGAGTTGGGTGTAGATTAAAAGGAAAACCAAAAAAAAATATTTTAAGTGAGTTCAAGTACACAGGATAAAGACAAAAATGGTTACAAGCAAACAAAAGAAAAATATGGTTTATAATGGCAAAACCCAACTTAACAATCCACAGTCTTTGTTCAAGTTAGATTTCTTACTAATCTCTCTTTTTTCCAAAATGGCTGACTTTCTGCCAGTGAGGCCCTTCCACAGATGTACAAGGTGATGGTTTCCCCTTGTCTTCCTAAGCGAAAGATAAAGATGGAGTCTTTCTCTGTTACTTATATCCCCAAAGGGATGTCTTTGTCTTACAAGTCAGGAACACCTAATTGGGATTCAGTTTCCTGTGTCTCTAACATGCAGGAACCATGTTCATTCTCCATTTCTTGAGTTGAGGAACAGGATAGTCCCCACTGGTTTAGCTTGATAGCTTTGTTTACTGCTAATACATAAAATGAGGTAAACCCACATTCTTTTGTCTAGGGCAGACTTGTTTATCATATTCTGCACAAATGTCATTGCAGTAGCGTATAGAGTATAAATACCAGGGTGCCTAGAGTCACACAATCCATTATGCAGAAAAAAAATCAGTGGGTGAAATCCTGGTTCTATTTAAGTCAATGGAAAAAAACACTTTACTTGACTTCAGTGGGATCAGGATTTTACTCTGTGTGTTTACAAAAAACTTACAATCTGAGCCAAAGTCGTAGGTAATTCTATACAAGATAAAGACGCACCATCTAAATTTTTACAAATTATCCTTCATATTAGAAAGCTTTGCTTTAAACATTACCAATGGGCCGTTAGGAGTCTTCTTTCTTTATCTTCTCATACTCTCAAATGCACAAGGTGCTCACCAGAGTTTCTACCATTTATTTTGTTCGGTCTTGTGCTGGTCTGTTCAGACTTTTGAGTGTCATGTTGATGGATTTTGCTTCTTTCTCTATTGCTCTGTGCAGTGTTTCTCTAGGTCACCCTCTTTTTCTCTTTCCAGGTGGTGTCCACAACATCACTTGACAAGAAAGTCATCATAGTGGAATCCTTAAAGTATGTCCTAAATATGTCCATCATCTTAGAATTTCTGATGTTGCAAGAAATTCTTTCCAATTGACTCTGAAGATCTGCAGCATTTGCTTTGGAATAAACTGATTTTCTTATCTTATTCTTGTGCATTTAAAATATCTTATTTTTCTAATATTTGATTGCAAGGAACTGAGCAAATGGTGAACAGTTAGACTGTAAATAAGCAAACCAAATGGTATCATCTGCATACTTCTCAATTAAATGTTAACAGAATGACAATAAAGCAGGTAAAATGGAGGACTAGTAATAGGCAATTTCAAAGGGATACAAAAAAAGCTTGAGATTAAAATCAGTCACTTTACCTTGATCCACAGCTAAAAGAATGTTATTTACTATGTTACTGATAATTCCTGGGGATGTGAGTTGGCCTAAAGTCAAACCTTATTCTCTAAAACATTCTCAGCAATGAGAAAAGTCATCTGTCAACTTTACAAGGCTCAAAATTTAACCTTTTTTTTTTATTTAGTGATATATCCTCAGATGGAGTAGATCAGTGCAACTCCGTTGATTTCAACGGAACCATACTAAGCATTAATCTACACCAGCTGAAGATCCAGCCCATATTTTTTAAAATGTCATTCTGAACCCATAAAACATACATCTTGTAAAGGAACAGCTTTCACGCTCTAGCTATGTCCATTGAGATAGAACAAAAATTGAAAACTGAAGGGTGAATTTTCTATTGTAGTCAGCAGTATAAAAAGCCATGTACCATGGTGAGTAAATGAAATGGCAGAGCAATTCTGTAAAAAGTGTGTCTGTTGCTTAGCTCTACAATAAAGGCACAACCTGACACCTGCCTCTTGTGAGCTTGTCAGAAAAATATTCCATCTCATTTTGAGCAAGTTTTGAGCAAGTTCTTCCATCAGGATATATCCAGGGTAGTCATGATTCCAGTATGCTGTAAGTACTAAAAACATTTGTACTGTAACTGGCCTCACTGCAGGGTGTTTCTGTGGTACACAAGTCCTCTGTGATGACTGGTAGTGTGCTCTGTTAGCTCAGAGATAGGCTCTGGAGGCACTCCAAACACTAGATTCTATAGACTAACCGTTGGTGAATTCCCATAAACATCTATGCTTTGAACAACAAAGAGTTGTTTTACTAGAGATGGCAAAACAGAGGGTGCAAACACCCTAGTGCTTACAGTAAACAATCAGAACAGTTCCTAATTCAGCCACAAGGTAGTCCAGTACATGAGTATAAAGGCAAGAGGGCAACCAGGTGGGATGGGAGGTGGGGAGAGGCAGTGATGGCTTGTGAACTTTGGGGCAAGTGGGGCAATTTACCAGCTTAGCAGAGAAGAGTTGGAAGGTGCTGGGAGGAAGACAGAGGCAGTGAGGGAGCTCGGAGTGATCCAAGAGAACAGGCAGTGACTCCCTGTAGAGTCTATTCCATCCCATTTCTCCTCTATCTGTGGCCAAGCTCCTGCTCCCCACAGGGAACTCCACTATCTGGGTGGCCACACTACCCAGATCCCTACATCACCAACACTCCCTAGGACTCCGGGTGGCTTCAGACCGCCTCACATCCCTCCCCAGTTTTAATTTCAGCTGCAGCACCCCAGCTCCCTCAGCAATAACCCACTGGCAAGCGCCTCCAGCTGGATCTGGCACCTGCCATCTTGAAGGACACTCTGCAGTCCAGGAGAGAAAGAGTCCACCTGGCCCAGGACCACCTCCCCTACCAGGCACTAGTATCAGGGCCCTGCTTGCACTCTGTAGCCAGGGTCCTTCAGGCAGGGGCCTATTGCCAAGGGGATCACCCTGACCTCATCCCTCCATAATCCCAGGTTCATCCTGCTCTGGGGTCTTGCCCCAGAAGCTGAAGAGTGGGGGAGGAGGGGCAGAGAGCACCCTCAGCTGCAGAGCCTGGGGCACACACTGCACAGGGATACATAGTGTGGCTAAGGAGAGCAGGGAGACTGGGGGGCCAACCCTACACCTCCACCTCTTTGCCTCTGGTACAAATGTAACAATTTCAGTGTAACTCCTCCAAGTTACTCTCCTACCTACTGCCTGCTTCTGTATCTTCCTGCTGCAGCTACTGATTGCCTTCTGCCAGCAACAGGGTGAATTTGTTTGGCTCTCTGCCTTCCAGTCCCAGCGCTTAGGCTACAGTTCATAGTTTTGTGCAGCCTCTGGCTATCTCCTGAGCCTAGAACTCTCTTCCCTAAGATCCTACTTCCTTTTCTCATTCACTGGGGATTATGGAGCCCTCTACTGGCAGGATGTTGAGTGAGGAAGTTGATGTGCTCAATAACTAGCTAGTACAGGGTTTTCAACCTCTTTTTCATTTGCAACCCCCTAAAAAATTTCAAATGGAGGTGAAGACTCCTTTAGAAACCTTAGTCATAGTCTGTGGACCCTTAGGGGTGTGCAGACCACAGACTGAAAACCACTGAGCTAGTAGATTCTATTGCTTTTCTAGAGATGGAAGTTAGAATTACCAGCATTGTTCTGTTTTCAGGAAAAAAAAAAAAAAAAAAAAAAAATCAGTACCACAATGCTTTTCCCTGAACTGCTTGACTTGAAGCAATTAGGTCAGGGACATACTAACTACTAGCAACTATCACAGTCTTAAAAAAATTCAGCTTTAACAACCATTCCAATACAACTATAATTACAATTTTTTCATTATTTTCTAATTGTTTTTATTTCTTTTCTTTTCTTTTTGTTAAAAACAGATTTAAAAGAGCAGTTCAGTGGCTGAGCCATTTTAGAATTATTTCAAGTATCAAGGGGTAGCCATGTTAGTCTGTATCCATAAAAACATCAAGGAATCCAGTGGCACCTTAAAGACTAACATTTATTTGGGCATTAGCTTTCATGGATAAGAAAGCTCACTTCTTCAGGTTTTTTACCCACAAAAGCTTATGCCCAAATAAATCTGTTAGTCTTTAAGGTGCCACCAGACTCCTTGTTGTTTTAGAATGATTGTTGATTTTAACTCTATTTATGAGTAGGCCTAATTTTGCTCTAGTATTTTGGTTTTCCCCCAATAAAGTAGTTTATCAGTTGTTAGCATTACTTTATTCTGCAGGCATAAAAACTCTGGATGTCTGTGGCTGGATCCCTCTCTCCTTTTTCATTCCCAGTACTACATTTCCATTACCAGTGCATCAGTCCTGGTCAAGATAATGTAACGGTTAATATAGGACCCGATTAATAAAGAATTACAGTAATATAATCAATGTCAATCAACATAGGTTTATGAAAAATAGATCCTGCCAACCTAACTTCATCTTTTTTTGATAAGATTACAAGTTTGTTTGAGAAAAATAATAATGTTGACATAACAGACTTATGTAAGGCATGTGATTTGGTACCCCACAACATTTTGACTGAAAACCTAAAAGGATATAAATAGCAACTATGTGGGTGAAACCAGACAATCACTATGATCTCGAATGAACTCACACAGGAAAATGATAAAAGACAAACACCACATCATCTGCGGGTGAACACTTGTCACAAAACAATCACTCTGTATCTAGCCTATATCCATCCTCAAAAAGAAACTTGCATAACACTTTCAAAAGATGAGCCTGGGAGCTTAAATTCATTACTCTGCTAGACATTAAAAATCATGGACTGAACAGAAACACTGGATTTGTGTCTTATTACAACAATCTGTAACTCAGGGCTTGGCTACATTGGCATTTTACAGCGCTGCAACTTTCGCGCTCAGGGGTGTGAAAAAACACCCCCCTGAGCGCTGCAAGATGCAGCGCTGTAAAGTGTCAGTGCAACCAGGGCGGCAGCACTGGGAGCTCGGCTCCCAGCGCTACACACTACACCCGTAAGGGATGTGGTTTACAAGCAGCGCTGGGAGACCTCTCTCCCAGCGCTGCGGCTCTGACTACACTCACACTACACTCACACTTCAAAGTGCTGCCGGGGCAGCGGTTTGAAATTTCTAATGTAGCCAAGCCCTCACTAAGAGTCTCCCCAGCTGCTTTTCCCCACCCCTTCCTTTCCTCCCTGTGACTGGAGGGGTGTTAATGGGCCACTTCACCTTGAATAGTCCCTTGAAATGTGTTAACTACTTATGCTAAACAATCTCTTCTACCTTGTATTTAGGTGCGATACTCTGAGTACGTTTCCCAGGCCTTGTCTACACCACCACTTTACAGCGCTGAAACTTTCTCGCCCAAGGATGTGCAAAACCACCCCCCTGAGCGATGCAAGTTTCAGCACTGTCAAGTGGCAGTGTAGACAGTGCACCAGTGCTGTGAGCCACGTTTCTAGTGCTGGTAGCTACTCCCATCGTGGAGGTGGTGTTTTTGCAAAGCTGGGAGAGCGCTGGTGCCGCAACTACACAGCCATGTTAAAGCACTGCCATGGCAGCGCTTTAATATTGGTAGCGAAGACATACCCAGAGCTCTTCTTCAGGTCTGGGGGTATGCTCGAAATCTTGTCTCTCTCACTAACAGAAGTTGGTCCAATAAAAGATTATTACCACACCCACCTTGTCTCTATAAAATAAACATGGCACACATTAAATGAATTAAAAGCTGGTTAACAGATAGGTCTCAAAATGTAATTGTAAATGGGGAATTATCATCAAGCAGGTATGTTTCTAGTGGGTCCTGCAGGGAACAGTTTTTGGCCCTAAGCTACATAAAATTTTTATCAATGATCTAGAAGAAAACATAAAACCATTGCTAATAAAGTTTGCAGTGATACAAGACTTGGAGTAAATAATGAAAAACACAGGTTACTAATACAGAGCGATCCAGATTGGTTGGTAAGATAGGTACAAGCAAAACAATATGCATTTTAATACATATAAATATAAACAAATAGATCTAGGAGCAAAGAATATAGGCCATCCATACAGGATGGGGGACTCTCTCCTGGGAAACCAGTGACTCTGAAAAAGATTTTGGGGAAGGAGTGAATAGTCAACTGAACATAAGCTCCCAGTGCGACGCTGTGGCCAAAAGGGCTACCGTGATCCTAGGATTCATTAACAGAGGAATCTCAAATAGGAGTAGACAGATTATTTTACCTCTGAGACCACTGCTGAAGCACTATGTGAAGTTCTGGTGCCTACAATTCAAGGAGGATGTTAATAAATTGGAGAGAGTTTAGAGAAGAGCCACAAAAATGATTAAAGGATTAGAAAACTATAGCAGCAGTTCTCAAACTGTGGGTCGGGACCCCGCTTTAAAGGGGTCGCCAGGGATGGCTTAGACTTGCTGTGGCTCAGGGCTGAAGCCCTGGATGGTGGGGCTCAGGTTACAGGCCCCCTGCTTGGGGTTGAAGATCTTGGGCTTCGGCTCTGGACCCCCTGCCCAGGGTGGTGGAACTCGGGCTTTGGCTTTGCCCGCCCGCAGGACGAGGTGGCTCAGACAGGCTCAGGCTTCAGTTCCCCCTCCTAGGGTTGTGTAGTAATTTTTGTTGTCAAAAGGGGGTCGCGGTGCAATGAAGCTTGAGAACCCCTGCCTTATAGCAATTGAGCTTCTTGAGTTCATCCATTTAACTTAACAAAGAAAAAGTTAAATGGTGACTTGGGGTATGTTTACATGGCAATGACCCACAACACAAGTGCTGCTGGCCAGGGTCAGGAGATTCAGTCTTGGATTGCAGGGCTATAAAGTTGCAGTATAGACATCCAGGCTCAGGCTCGAGTCCAGGCTCCGAGACCTCACAATGAGGGAAAGCGTCTCACAGCCTGGACTCCAGCCCAAGCCTTAATGCCTACTCTGCATTTTTAGCCCCGCAGCCCAATCCCCACCAGCCTGAGTCAGCTGACCTGGCACTCAGACTCAGTGCTGCAGGTTTTTTAGTGTAGTGTAGACAAACCCTTGATTTCAATCTACATGGGTAACAAATATTTGATAATGACCTCTTCAACCTGGCAGAGAAAGGTATAACAGTCGAACAATGGGAAGCTGAAACTAGACTAATTCAGACTGGAAATAAGGAGTAAATTTTAACAGTAAGGATAATTCACCATTGGAACAATTTACCACAGGATGTGATAAAGTCTCCATTACTGGCCATTTTTAAATCAAGATTCAATGTTTACTAAAAGTATGCTCTATGAATTATTTTGGGGACATTATCTGCTCTGTGTCACGCACGAGATCAAACTAGATTATCACAATGATCCCTTCTGGCCTTGGAATCTATTGACCCTCATTAAGAAGTGTAGTGCTACAAGGTTTAAATGCATCAAGATTTTTTTAAATTTCTCACTTCCCGTGATCAAAAATTCATGAAATAAAGTCAGCATGATCTGCACCAGATATTTTTTTTTCTTCTTCCCTCTAAGTTAAAACAACAGGAACTTCTTGTTCAGGATTTTTATTTTAGCATTTTGGTTGGTTCTACTCTCTTTTTGTAACTCTTACAGGCTCTTCCGTTAACATATTATTAGCCTATGCACGCACATAAGACGCTACCTTATATCAAATAATGCTTAAATAGGCCCCACATTTCCCTTGCTATATTTAAGTGTAAGGTTATTTGCAAAATTTGTCAAAGGAAATTAGAAGATTCATGACCTTCCAACATTATCCTCTGCCTAAGTCATTAACAGTATTAAAGTCTCTGGGGGTCACTTACAGTTTTATTAATATTATTAACTTTTTTCCTACTTATCGAATGCATGCAATGGTTTCTATAACAGCTATACAGTTGCCAATCTCAGTTCTGGTATTTCTTTTGGCTTTTTTCTTTACTACCATTATTATTTATTGGTACATTCATCTGACGAAGTGGGTATGCACCCACAAAAGCTCATGATCCAAAATGTCTGTTAGTCTATAAGGTGCCACAGGATTCTCTGCTGCTATATCCATGTAGTACGGCACTTACGTCGGCAGGACAAGGCTGCCATATGTACGCTGACATAATTAGGTCAGCCTAAACTACCTCACACTGACCTAACTGTGTAGTGTAGACCAGGCCATATTTAAACCAAATCTCAGCTCTGGTATACACATTGCTAGGTTGTCAGGAGAATTCTTCCATCAACCTAGCTACCAGCTCTCAAGGGTGTGCATTTACTAAGGTGTGTCGCTGTAGCAAATAGCTACATTACAGTACTACCACACAGGATTTGAAGGTTTAATTCTGCCCCCTAGACCCTGGGGGGGGAGGAGAAAGCACCCCTGACCGCCCCCGAGACCCTCTGCCCCTTATGGAACCCCTTGGCCCTGGCCTGGCCCGGCACCCTTAACACGCTGCTCGGAGCAGCGTGTCAGAGCTTTACTGATTGTATGCGAACCCATGTTATATTAGGTCACATTATATCAGTGTAGCGGTATAATACAAAAATATCCTTCCCCAACAATCCAGACGATTGGGACATGATTTCTCAAGATCTCATTGCATACTGGACTGAGAAAGGCCCATAGAAATGGCAGAATCTAGATGCTGACTTTTATTGACAAAGCAAGAGTACACCAATCAGAATTCTTATCTGACCAAATCAATGTTTGAATATGTGAAGCCTAACAAACAGTTTGGCAAGTGAGAA
The DNA here is from genome assembly GCF_003597395.2 of Chelonoidis abingdonii. Lineage (NCBI taxonomy): Eukaryota > Metazoa > Chordata > Testudines > Testudinidae > Chelonoidis > Chelonoidis abingdonii. The sequence goes on along the minus strand of NC_133774.1, from coordinate 84,958,724 downwards.
TGGCTCATCTATTCACCTTCCAAAAAGAAAGTATACTGTTTTTATTGCTGCCTGTTTTCTGATACCAAAAAGTGCAGAATGTTCAGTGAAGGTTTCAGTGATTGGAAGAATACTGCATACATTACCAATCATGCAATGAGTGAGCAGCATATGTTGTCCATTAGCAACTACCATGCCCAAAAGAAAGTTAGTGGCAGAATTGAAACCCAGCTGGAAAACCAGTTTTTGGAAGCGTGTGCTTATTGGAAGAACATCCTCATACGCGTAGTTGAAACCACAGTTTTTCTTGCTGTGCGCAGTCTGCCATTCCGTGGTTCATATGAGACTGTTAGATCGAAACTCAACGGCAATTACCTTGGCATTCTAAAGCTAATCACTAAATTTGACCCTTTCTTAGCTCACCACATCAATGAACAAGCAAATCATAGAAAAGGCCACACATCATATCTATGTGATGAATTCATTGCACTGCTGGCAAAGACGACACTATCAGCCATTGTAGATGAGATCAAAGATGTGGGATATTTTTCAGTGTCCATCACCTCAACAGTGGATGTCACATATAGATCAGCTGACTGTCATTGTGCATAATGTGCTACCCAGAGGACCAGTTGAGCATTTCATGACCTTCATAAACGGGTCATAAACATCATCATCCACAGAGGGGAGAAACTTGCCTCATACCTACATAATTTTCTCACCGAAAATGGGATTGACATCAGCCTTTGTCATGGCCAAAGCTATGACAATGCAAGTAATACGAGCGGCAAACATTCCAGGATGCAGGCAAAGAAAAAAAAAAAAGAGCGCAATGCTTTGATTGACTACATACCATGTGCTGTTCGCTCACTCAACCTTTGTTGGCCAGTCTGCCCCGGATTGTTGTGTTGAAGCAGTTTGTATTTGTCCAAGAATTGTACAATTTCTTCAGTTGATGCAATCAAATGCAGCAAAAGACAGAACACATGCGATGATGCAACTGCCCACTCACTCAGTGACAAGAAGACTTTCAGAGTTAATACCTTCATCACAATCATCGACAAACTGAAGAGTTCATTAGAACACCAGATCGAGGCTTATGAAAAATTTGAAAAAAACGTTAGTGTGTTGACAATTTTTTCACCTAATATTTCAAGTTCTGAAGTCAGTGAAGGTATCAAAGTCTGTGTCAGAAGTACCCAGATGATCTCCCAGTAGATTTTGCTAAAGAATTTCTTCAGTTTGTTGAATTCACATCACTCTCAGATATAGGGAGAAAAGATGATGAAAGCAAATCTATTTGGATGTACCGAGTTATCACTGAATCCAATGTGATAGAACGTTTCCCAAATGATGTAACTGCATTATGGCTGTTTGTGTCATTAACGATCACTAACTGTAGTGGAGAACGTTCCTTCTGCTCTAACAAGGGTCAAAAATGCCCTCTGATCCACGACTCAAGAGGCTCTCAGTGCTTTGTCCCTGATGAGCACTGAGAATGAAACAGTCTTTGAGTTACGATGACATCATTCATGACTTTGTCACAGCTAAAGCTAGGGGGAAAATGTGTTTGTTTGAAGAATTGAGTGTAATGAGAATAGAATAAACTTGTTAATTTTAGATAATATATAAATATGTATGTAGAAAAATGTTTGATGACATCATAATTTTTTTTGCAATATGTAATTCATACTTAGGCCCTTCTCTCCCATTAGCCCCTCATAACTTTAATCCAACCCTGGGCAAAGGTACATTACTTGCAGCACTAATAATACAGGACCAGATGTATCAGATGTTAACTACAGGTGATAAGTAGTTTACAGGCAAAATATGAATTTAAAAGATATTTATGGAGTCATGTTTTTCAAGTTCAGTTCAATGGGGGTGGGAGGGGGTTGTCAGGAACAAATTTCTGTCAGAAATGATTCCTGTGTCCCAAAGTTTGAAAAAGGTCCACGTTCAAACAAATGCACTTTCCTCCCCAGGGTCAGATCTTGTGAATCTACAAGCAAGGTTTAGCTTCAGGGCCATTCTCACCACTTTGCTGGCTCACTGAAGCTGGAAATTGAATAATCTCTCATCTCTATTGCAAAAACAGAACTTTGTCTCAGGAAAAAAAAGAAAATTTCCCCTTTAAGTCTAAGCTATAATTAAATGAGCCAAAATATAAAATAAAATTGATCTATTTACCAGTAACTGGAGGAACTGCACTACAGAAAGTAGGAGGTCACTACCTGCCAGAGTCAGACAGAAACAGGAATTACAAGAAAATAGCTGAGTTCCAGTTCAGGTGGAAAAAACTATCGTACAGCCTCTCTCAGAGAAACCAATGAAAAATCACTTCTGCTTATTAACGCCCAGCTAATTAATGACACAGGTGAAATACCGTGCAAGTTCCTCCACATGATATATTACAATAAACAGTACTCAAAATTCAATATATCATAGAATAGCGGTCTGATAAAGTTTGCCAATATACATAAAGGGAGAGGAAAGTTTGCAAAAAGTTTCTACAGGCCACTCATAGATGTGAACAATATTTAGAGAAACCACTGCTGGTTCACAGATATAACTGCAATTCAAACCAAGATTAATTTTCTATACTTTTGCTGGCAAGTCAAAAAACCTCTCACTATTTACACACAACAAACTCTCTGAGGAAGAGACCATCTTTTCATTACGAGTAGATACAATGCCTAGCACAATAAGACCCCTGTTTCTAACTAGGCCTTCGGTACTACCATAATACAAAATAACAACAGTCACTAGACAAAGATGAAAGAAACATACTGTTGGTATCACAAATGTCACTTCACCATCAACATCCAAAAACACAAAAAAACCCTACCACCACTAGCAGTCTATCAGAAATGCTAACTGTAAGCCAACATTTCTGGTCCATTATAAGTCAAAACTCATGTCAGTCAGTCAATGGGAGCTTTGTCAGAGAAAGGAGTTCAAGAATGGGCCCTTATTTTCAAATACTTTTCGGAGTTTATATACAGCATAAAGGTATGAATTTAAATTGTTCTGTAAATCAGAAACTTTGCTCCCTGGGACAGCCTTGTGCATTACTCATCTAACTGAAATGGTTTCAGCCTTTCCTATTGCAAAGATCAGCTTACAATAGTTCTGAGCAGTTTCCAGAAATTTAACTGATTTAAGTGGTTCTAAAAGATTAAAATTATATGCAATAGTTTTAACATATAATCTGAAAGTGTATTTTATTTGCTAAACAGCCAACTTTTTGCCCTACTCCAGAGACTAAACTCACCGCAGAGTAGAGAAATTTTACCACTTCATAAATATCTTGTGAACAGCTAAACTATGACCTAGGCAGGATACTTCATCACAAAACAGAACGTTAAATCAACTGAACTCATTTTTGTTAAAAAGGCAATGTAAACCATAGCCCTTGCACAGTAAAAAAAAAAATCCCCTATGCAGGGAGGAACGATGACTAAGTTGTAAAAATGAAAGCACTGGTCTTTTACCCCTGGGACGTATGGTTCCAGTCCAAATTACATTTTTAAATTAAAGACATTTGGTAGTCTCAATTCTTAGCCTATTTTGAACATTCACCCAAATCACAAAATCGCCACACATTTCAGTATAACTTGGCAGTCCCTGCACAGAAAAGCGCAAGTCTGACCTAACAGACTCAATTGCCAAAGATAGTGGGCTTGCTAGTTCAAAGATAAAAGTCACTGGGAGAAAAGTATGAAGAAACTCATACAGAATGCACATATTATATGTACTACAAAGAGAAAGGCGTTCAGAATTTTCACTTTTTCATAACCAACAGTATTAATTTACAGAAAAAAAGAACGCTGACTTCTCTCAAATGGTTAAAAGACAACCCCATTACTTTTACTGTAGCACTGTAACTCTCAAAATAAAATAGACAAATTCATCTCTCCATCACTGTTTCAAATGTAACCATCTGACAGTTGTTCAGTGACTTGAGGTGCCTACCCATCACAAGAGCCACCACAACAAGTTGCAGGTGGATCAAGATTTGGACACAAACTCCAATCTCTTCTAATCCTTAGGGCAGGGCCCGCACTGGTGGAGATGCAATACTGACAGTGCTATGCCCATTGACTGTGGCAAATTAAGAATCTAGAGTTGTAGGCAATTGAGAGAAAAGGGCCAGAATGAAATTGAGTGTGGGCAGAGAAAACATACCTAACAGGATGGAAATAGAAAATTTGTAAAGAGAAGGGAGAAGTTAGAATGAAGGAGCAGGACGTACAAAGATGGGGGTTAAAGGAGATGGACAGGGAAGGAGAGAATGCATGATACATGGCAAACATTAATGAAATGCATATTTTTATAGTATTAACTGGTTTTAGTTCTAAGCTTGAACATTTATTTAAAATAGTCTATGGACTCAAGTTTGCTATGATGATGAAGTTGTATGTTCTGAATTGTGCAGTAATGCTAATTAACTAAATGGTCATGTCACATATTTAGCCACACAGTCAAGGATTTCTAAGCACTTTATCCCACAGTAGAGAGGAACAAGAAAACATAAGCCACTAAGGATTCTGGTTAATCCCCTAAAATGTTGTAAACATGCATTACTTTAAAAAAAAAATAAAGTAAATAAGTAAAATTAAGAGACCAAGTTTTGAAAAAATTCTCAGTAAACCTAATCTGAGCCCAGAAAAAAAAAAAAGGGGGGGGGCAAAACCTTTACCATTTAGTAGTTCTGTCTTACCTCTGCCTTGCAAAACAATTAATTTCCTTCTCTGGTTAGAAGCTATGATGATATACTGTACTTCATTACAGAAAAGCAACTAATTTAAGCAGAACTCACAGGAGCATAGAATAATGAGAGTTTCTACTATAGGGTGGATTTATGGTCTTGGGGCCAGACGTTGACACTTGGCTCCTGGCTTGCACTGAGGGATGGTGTGGAGCCAAGTCATCCCAAAGGGAGCTGAGGGAGAGATTGGTCGTAAGGAGGAACAATCCCTCCCATAACTCTCTGGCACATAGTTGGAGCAGTCAGCCTGCAAAGTCTGTATATCCATGTTGCCTAAAGTGTGGGTGGCATCCCTCAACAGTGAGAGAGTAGTGCACAAATGACTAGTCAGGCAAGGGGTGCAGACAGACCTCAATTCTTCCCCAGGGTCTCAACCCCCCCACACTTTTTTTTTCTTTTTAAGTCTTTAGCTGTTATGGTTACCAAAAAAAAAAAACCACCACCACCACCACCTCAGATTGTTAAGCAAGTGTAACAGATTCAAAGACGCTTTACTGAGATTGCAGAGGGCCTAAAATCATAGCTCTGAGGTATGAACTGCCCCATTCATTTCAATAGGTGGTACTCCTCCAGAGTAATCTGGACCTCCAGGCAGGGCCGGCTCTAGCAATTTTGCCGCCCCAAGTACGGCGGCACGCCGCGGGGGGCGCTCTGCCGCTTGCCGGTCCCGCAGCTCCGGTGGACCTCCCGCAGGCGTTTCTGCAGACGGTCAGCTGGTCCCGCGGCTGCGGTGGAGCTGCCACAGGCGTGTCTGCCTGAGGTCCACCAGAGCCACAGGAGCAGCAGACCATCCACAGCCACACCTGCGGCAGCTCCACCGGACCCGCCTGCCGCCCTCCCAGCAACCGGCACAGCGCCCCCCGCGGCGTGCCGCCCCAAGCACGTGCTTTGCATGCTGTGGCCTGGAGCCAGCCCTGCCTCCAGGAATGCACAGAGAGTGTAGTCCCTGAGCTCTCCGAAGTTCTCAGAATTGTTCCTTGCCCTTGGACAGGGCACAATGATATAGGAAAGAATCAGTCCTGGAACTTTCACTCCCTCTCCCTACACAAGGGCCAGGGGAGTCCGGTCCTTTTTGAGTAAGACCACATTCAGAATAATTTCTGTATGGCAAATCCATTGCCTACTATTGAAGTAGATTTGCCATATCACTTCAATGAGAAGTGCAAGTTTTCTCCAAAAAAATGACATGACATGATCAGAAATTATCTAGAATAGATAGAACATTCATAAGACATTTTTCAGCTAACATTTTTAGAAATTCAGGCACACTGTCTGCAACAGCAATTACTACAGATTCCCCATTCCATAAAATTGTTCATTCATCAGCACCCCATTCCTAACTTTGTGAATGATCCCCAGAATCTCTCTCTCTGATGCCCCTATGGGCATCAATTAAAATGTTTTAGTAATATTATGATCAACTCATTTCTTTATATCTTAATTATGTTGGAAGGTTTTGTAAAAATGTCTAATCTATATACCGTAAATTTTTTAAAAATAAATCATGAAACTCTAGCTAGTTTGACATACTTAAAGTATTAGGATTTAAAGAGATTCAGTAAGTCTTCCACATGCACTATGCTGACAAAAATAGGATAAGGCAAATGAGACAGGAGCCTCAGAAGGTTCTACAGGTTGGACAAGTATCCAAAAATTCGCATATTAAATGTCCAAATCAACTGAGTCTGCAAAACTGGATTATAAGTCTAGCAAGAACAGACACAGTTTTTCCAAGACATCTAGTACCACTTCTGGTCTGGCTGGAAATACCTCAAGATTATTCACCCTTGCAGCATTAAATTGCTTCCAGCCAGAATTAGGAAGTGCAGTTATTAAAAAAAATTAAAACAGCAAAGTTAGCCTCAAATAGGTTTGGTTCAGATCCTTTTCAAGCTTGTAATTTTATCCAAGCCAGATCACCTATCCCTATGCAAGGGATTTTGGTCAAAGAGACAAGAATTTGCCGTCAGCCACCATAGTAACTACAGAATATCTTAAATTTTCAAGGTCTCAAATAGCAGCAACTTCAGCTATCAGGGTTCCCAGGGTATGCTAGGCGATGTCTTTATTTCCTGTTCCCCAGTAAAGGTATTCCCCACAAGGTTAGTATGTTTTTGGCTTGTCAAAAGATTCTTATTGATTCTTCAGCTTTATTTTAAAACATCCCTTCAAAACAATGCACGTATGGTCTACATCACTTCTTCCAACACACTGTCTTAATACTTATGGGGTAATTATGGATAGACGCCTTTTTCCTTGATACTTTGAATTCAGATTTACCTTAATATATATATTCCAACTGCTTAATTATATTTAAAATACAAAATTAATGTTTTAGTAGGAAGGTATAAACTTCCTCTAGCTTTTTATCTCTAGCCTATATACCATTTTTATGTCATAACAATAATTATGGCAGAAGACTCTCCTACCTGACACATTCAGTTTAAAAATGATCATTCATTTTTACCTACTGTGATACAAGGCTTAGGATGAATGTCCTAAAACTCAGCTAAGCAGCATTTGCTGGAGTTTACAATCCAAGGGGGTTTTTGAGGTTCATTACCTTCCTCATTCTGGTAACATTTGTCTTTAACCAACAATTACCTAGAAGTTAGCCTCAAGACAGGACACTTGTGGGGCCAATGATGTCCTATGTGGACATTACGGACGAAGCTCAGGAGCGTAAGATTTACAGACATTTGAATCCTAAGTGGCAATCAACTGTGAGAATATCCTGAAAAGGTGTGTAACAAAATCAAGCCCAAGCAATTAGAAAACATAAGGCACAAACAAAAATACTCTCTCTCTCTTAGGTTGTTTTAAGTATAAGATAAAGGAGAATATGTAATTTTATTTTAAAATTTATTTGAAAGTCCCAATTCAAGTTTTGTTATTGAGATAGGTTATAAATTAGAACCGCACAGATAAGAGATTACTACTTGTAACCTACTCGTAACGCTTCTAAGGCCTTGTCTATATTAGGTAGTTTTGTTGACAAAAGTCAGGTTTCGCTGACAAAACAGTGAAGGTGTACACACTGAAATGCTTCTGCTGCTGATGTAACTCCCCTGCTATGCTGACATACTAAAATGTGGATGTCCAAACTATGGCTCGCAAGCCGCACGGGGCTCTTTAACGTTAAAGTGCAGCTCTCGGAGCTCTGCCCCTCACCCACCTACCAGACTGGGAGAATGGGGGAGCTCTGGGCTTCTACCCTGAAGCAGGGTGGTGGGGCTGGGAGCTTCTGCCAAAGATAACTGTCCTACTAAGAGTTGAGGGAACAATTTAAAGGTTCATCTCCCCCAACAGCTTGAGTCACACATCCCAGGCATGCCGCCCCCCATACCCTCAGCAACTCCTCTCTACAGCTCCCACGTGTTAGCTCCACCTGGAGAGGCAATGGCAACGAGCTGGGAGACGCAGGGAGGGGCCACTGTTTTAGCTCCACAAGGAGAGGCTTGTTTTGTGAGCCGGCGGACTCCGAGGGGGGTACTCTAGGCTCTTCCCCCACAGATGTGGAGTGCCAGCTGGATGTCCTTGGGCATGATGGTGACTCTCTTGGCATGGACGGTGCACAGGTTGGTGTCCTCGAAGACCCCCATGAGATAGGCCTTGCTCGCCTCCTGCAGAGCCATGACAGCAGAGCTCTGGAAGTGCAGACCAGTCTTGAAGTCCTGGGCGATCTCCCACACCAGGGGCTGGAAGGGCAGCTTGTGGATCAGCAGCTTGGTGGATTTCCTGCAGGGCCAAGGTGCTGGGGCGGTAGCAATGGAGCTTCTTCACCCCACCCGTAGTGGGGGCACTTTTCAGGGCAGCCTTAGTGGCAAGCTGCTTGAAGGGCTCTTTGCCACCTGTGGATTCACAAGCTGTCTGCTTGGTATGGGCCATCCTCGCTGCAGCATGCTACCAACCTCTCTCCAGTCCACCAGAAACAGCAGCACTCCCTGCAGCTCCCAGCTGTTTGCCGCTGACTCTCCCCATGGTCACAGTTCCCAGCTTGGCTCTAAGTCCCCCGCACTGCCCCTCTTCAGTTGATGGAAGTGCTCCTTGTAAGGACCACCAACAGAAGTAGGGTAGTGAGGACATTAGCCACCACACTAATTAATAATGTTTTCACCTCTCAGCCACGTGCACCTAGCATAGGTTGACTTAAGATTGTAGTGTAGACATAGCCTAAAGCAAAGTTTCTTGAGTATAAATAAGTGACCCTTCAATATAAACAATTAACGGACTATAGATACTAAATCCACCATCCATTTGGTTTAAAAAAAAAAAATTCTCTTTGATGACAGTTCACTGGAAGAAGATATTTAAGATATGGGGATACAGACAAGAGAAGCTGTGATCTTTCTAAACCTCTCTAATGAATCAAAGTTACCTTACAGCTCAAATGGAAGAATAGTGTTGGGAAATTTAAAACATTTTTAAAAAGAAATTCTAGAGGAGAAATTCTAGAAATGTATTTTATGGAATTCTCTGGCTCTTAGTTAGAAAATGCACATTTATTAAAATACTGAAAATATTACTGATAGAGCCATATCAGAAGATAAAAATGGAATTTCTAATTGGCACAACCCTTTCACGGACACAGTACTACCATAAATGTAAATTATTTTAAAATTATGTACTACTGGGATCTCATGACAACTAGACTAAATTTAGAGGAGAGAAAATCTAATGTGTTGGGGGTGATGCAGGAAATTCTCTACATATTTGGTGGGAATGCCCAAAGGTAGTAAAATTTTAGAAACAAATAGTTATAGAGCTTAAAGAGATTACAGGTCATGACCTCCCTCTTGAGCCACCAATATTACATTTGCATGTTCCAAATGAGAAAGTATATATTTTAGAAAAACAAATTCATGAAACAATTTACTGGTGGCAGCCAGATGTGCAAGTGTTGATTGCTGGAAGAGGAAGGAAGTATCTAGTTTAAAAACGCAGTATGGCAGAATTTGTATTGATCACGGAAAAACTAGCCTAATAGACGTAATACGGAAATAGTATTTCCACGTGCATTACCATTCATCAATTTTTAAAATTTCTTATCAAATAAAGTCAAACTCCTTATTTCATATACTAAACAGTATAGATCGAGAAATTCTAGATATTTGATCCAAGTCCTGATGTGCAGCATTATATTGTCTTATTTCAGACAGTAGAATTATTTGATATTCTGATTTGGATGAATGTTGCTTTATACATTTTGTGGACATATTATTGTATTACTGAAGCATTTTCAGGGGTGGGAGAGTGTTGTAGAAGAAAATGAGGGTCTGCACTGTCTCTCTTTTGTTTGCATATTTCTTTATGGCTGATAATTTTAATGTGTGGATATGCATAGCTCTGATGTGTGCATATGTTGAATTACTAAATTCAATAATATCTTACAGATGCAGATATATATATAAACAGGTGCTGTTCCTATCTTGCTACTAAGTATATACATAATACAAAGGTCTTGGTCTACATTTGCCCCTTTCCTCACATTTCTCATTAACTTAAAACAAGAAAATATTAACCTTAGCCTAAGCTTTTTCTGGAGTTCAATTGTTCCTAAGGTTTTCTCTTCTGGACCTCTCTTTCTCTGTCCCTTGCTCCCTAATCCTCTGAAAAACACTCCAGCCCTTTTCTACACCTGAACTGGGGGTGCTAATGAAACCCATCTGGTCTGGCTGTCAGGTGAGTCAGCAAAATAATTTTCTGAGATTCTCCCCATATAGTAACCTTATTTAAATATCCTAGGTCGTAGTTTATGTTGTGATAGAAATTTATTTTTCTTTAAAATAAAATTTAAGAAGAGAAGATATGTATTTGGCTAGTATAAACAATATTGCTATCTCTATGCAATTTCACTTTTAACTGTTTTTCTTGGGAAATTGCATTAAAAAAATTTACTCTCTTTCACTCTAAGTTACATGGTATTCCAATCACTCTAAACAAAAATGTGATATTATATGATCTTTACAATGTTAAAATAGATTATTATCCTTATAGTTCAGTTTACGATTCAGTTGGACAGTTACGTATGTTGTGTTGAAAAGTTAGTTTGAATTAATTGAGTGTGAAAGCTAACTTGTAGCAGAACCATGACTGAATTTATCTTTTCTTTATACAACAAAGGAAAGTCATTCTAGTTAAATACACAGAAGTATAGAAAAATAATGTTAAGGCATTAGGCTGGCAAAAGTAAGGAAAAATCACTTAAAGAAGCCACTTCATCCTGAAATAATACTTACCAGATGAGCTGCTAATGAACCGCCTAAAACAATTTTAAACTGGACAAGGAGCAGTGACAAAGTTATGGGAGAAAATGTTTAGGCTATAGATATTAGGAGAAGTTTTTAACTGTCAGAGCAATTGGAAGCCAGAAATCTAAGTTCAGTAGGGTTCACAGGTCTCCCCAGGTTTCTCAGTGAGTTTTTTCCAATAGGAGAGAACATCAATTAATATTAAGACCAGTCAGTCATCTAGTCTGACTTCTGGTATATCGCTGGACATGAAATTTCATCCAAATATCTTTGAGGCTTAATATAAAGTTTTAGTTAGACTAAAGCATTTCAGTCCTCAAGGGACTTAACTGTGTGCTATGGGCAGAGAACTGGAGAGGCCCAGTATCACCAATGCCCAAAGCTTGTACGAAGGCAGTGAACTGATTAGATGAGATATGCCCAGACAGGGGCGGCTCTAGCCATTTCGCCACCCCAAGCACGGCGGCACGCCGTGGGGGGCGCTCTGCCGGTCGCCGGTCCCACGGCTCTGGTGGACCTCCTGCAGGCGTGCCTGCGGATGCTCCACCGAAGCCACGGGACCAGCGGACCCTCAGCAGGCACGCCTGTGGGATGTCCACCGGAGCCACCTGCCGCCCTCCCGGGGACCAGCAGAGCGCCCCCCGCAACATGCCGCCCCAAGCACGCGCTTGGCATGCTGGTGCCTGGAGCCGCCCCGTGCCCAGATGATCCCAGCTGGCAAATCATATTCCATATAGCAGAGGAAGGCAAAAAAACCCACAAAACCATGTTGGTGAGAGAGAGAGAAGCTTACACAGAGCTCTTTTTTAGGACCTTAAGACCTTGTTTGTCATCAGTACTTTCATTGGCTAACTGTCTGCTGAGCATCTGTATAACTGATTACAACTGGTAGTATCTTTTCAAAAGCTGGTTTCAGAGAATACAACCTGAATTGCTGATTGGGTAATACCAAATCTAGGAACATGCCAGCCCAAAGGACTTGGTCAGTTGCCCTGCCGCCACTCTAGTGGAATCTCCTGTTGAAACTTTTCCACTTTGTTTAAAATACTTGAATATTCATTGGGGCAAGGATTTGAACCTGACTCTCCCCATTTCCAAGGAGAGTTCCCTAAATACTGGAATATAGATGCTGTCTTTATTCCCTCCCACCTCCAGAATATTTCAGTATTTTGTACAAAGTGGACCTGCTTCAATAAGAGAGCTCTGCTGCAAAATACTCTATAGGCCAGTCAGCTAAGAAGTGGAAGACCTGGATTCAAATACTTCACCAAATCAGGCAGAATGAGGATTTGAACCCAGATCTCCAGAATTTTGGGAAAGTATTCTAATGACTTTGGGGAATGTGTGATGCCACCTCCTCTGGCTGTGTTTTATGCAGGGCTTGATCCAGTAGATGTCGTCTGTGACTCCCACTGAGGCTCAGGCATAAAATAAGCATTGGGCATCAGGATTTAAGCAGCTGTATGCATGCCCATTGGCAGAAATTCAGGCACCACGGGAATTTTGGCACCTACTGGGTTAGGCAGAATCTGAGCATCTAACTATTGAACTAAGGCACCTAAAGTAACATACATCTAAATGCTTTGTGGATCTAGTCCAAGGATTTTAAGGCCTAGAAAGCATATCCATTCAAAAAATTAGGATCCCCTAGCAAACCAAAATAATACAGAAGCAACTCCTTGGCAATGCAGTATGACCTTAGTAATACTGAAGTAGTCACCTATTGTGGTGTTTAGATATGCTTGTAATTATTAGAACTGGGAGCCCTGGCTGTTGGGAGTCTGAAAGGACAGGAAAGAAGGGGAGAGGAGTTGAGGAGGCTGAGTGAGAGTTACAGAGGGTGCAGCAGTTGCAGCTTGCTACAGAACTTTCTATTGTAAAAATACAGTCCTGTTGAAGTTGTTAGTATCCTGCCTGGTTGATACAACACCTACGTGGTAAAAACCTCACATCACATGCAATGCAAAATACGACCATAGCAGGGAAAGAGAATAATATAATGCCTAAAAGGATTCAGAATACTTTACTTTTTGCAGTCTGCATTTAATATAGATTAAGACAAAGGGTAAATTAATGTCCTTTACAGACAGGCATAGTGTAATCTCTCTGTAATAGATATATGCACTGCCTTCCCCTCTAGAACTAGAATACCCAGTATGAGTCAATTGGAATCAATTGCTGCTGGGTTCTACATTAACTGTAGCCACTAGGAAAAAGAGCTGAACCTTGCTGTAGATCACTCAGTTAAAAACAAAGGCAACAAAACAATGGTATGCATAAAGAATGGGATAGAAAATAAATGAAAATATTATAATACCACTATATAAATCAATAGTTCACTCTCATCTGGAATATTATCTATAGGTCTGGGGGTGACCTCATCTCAAAAAAAGATATGAAAGAGAAAGGAGTCTAAACACCATTGGCCAGAATGATTAGTGAAAAGGAAGGATGTCCACACAGAATATGAAAAAGATTGAAACAACTTAGTTTAGAGAGGAGACAAATGTAGTGAATGGTATAGAGAAAGTAAACCAGTTGCACCTGTTCAGCCTTTCCTAATACAAGAACAAGGGGGCACTAATTTCAATTGATAAGGCAATAAATTTAAAAATAAGAGGAAATATTTTTACACAATCTATAACTGACTTGTGGAACTCACTTCCACAACATATCACACCTAAAAGTTTAGTGGTATTCATTTATATGTGGCAGTAGACATTTATATGGATGAGAACCTCCACAGTTATATTGGACAGAATAAAACTTTTTAGAAGAGATAGAAACTCACCTGGTATAAGAAAGAATCTCTCTGTGGGCAGTTATTCCATAACTGTCCACTACAGAGTTTTCTGCACCTTTCTGTGATGTCAGAGACAGGATACTAGGCTAAATGATTCAGAGCATTCAGTGGTTTAATCTGTCAATTCCTAATCTGGGCATTTAACTGACTTTTTAAAGTTTGCAAGAATTACATTGTTCTCTCTTGGCCACTTGTAACAGTTCTAAATAAACTGGGTAAAAAAAAACAGTTTGTACTCACAACACAAAAGTTAAAAGTTTGTTCCCCCCTTCTTGGATTCATAATTTCCAAATTAGCAAGTTATTAGAAACAAAAAAAATTGATAGATATGATCTTATTTACTTTTGTGAAGCTAATGAACAATAAGCTAATTGTATCTGTCCAAACTGTTTAGATTTCATTTCAAAACAGAAACATCATTGAAGAGAACTATTTTCTAGAATGCTTTCTACAACAGAACTAATATTGAGCCAACAGCTCAAAAGGCTTGCACAGAAGTAAATTGGTAAGGGACATTTGACTTCAAACTATTCACAGAGGAAAGAATCATTTAAGTTAAATTGTTATTTGTCCCAAATGACTATGCTGCAGGAGCCTGCAGTATTAGTAACAATAAAAAATAGGATTAACAAACAATGCATCTTCTTTCAGTGTAGCAAAATCCTGTCCTTCCTTTTCTTTGAAGCTTTAACTACTTTGTAGTCACTGGATTAGAAGACTTGAGTGCTTGACTACTTTCCAGACATGCTGAGCCAAATGACAACTTCCTTTACAAAGCAACAGCTCCAGAGAGAATAAACAAGCCTAAATAGCAAGCCATCCTTCACACAGGAAGCCCAGTTACAAGAATATTACAAACTAGATGAAATACCATAAACAGCATTTCTTCCCTGTTAAGAGAAACACCGCACCACGCTTCTATAAACATACTAAGCTGATGCATAACAAAGGTGGTTTGCTTTTTTTGACATGACTGCTGAGCTGACAGACAATGTATGAACTATGAAAAGGGGACTCGGGGGGCGGGGGGGGGGAACAACTTGACTACTGACTGATAAATTGTTTCCAACATGTACAGATACTAAATGCATCTACCTATCATCTTAACTGAATACAACATTTCACTTGATAATAGAGGTTCTGTGAATATATAGTCTGAAAAAGACACTAACAAATCTTTATTTAGAACTCATACAGTTATCAATGGAGTCTCATTGCATATTGCAACAAGACCCTTTCCTTTCTAATTAAATACCAACCAGTATATGTGCACTAAGGCTGTTAGTTTCACAATTAATGAACAAGTGCATTTCCATACAAATGACAATACTCAGTACGATTAACACCTGCCCAAAAGTGCAATGAATTTAAAGAGATCAGCTTTCCTGAAAACAACTGAAAACTCACTAAATAGGATTAATTTACCCAGCCTGTCAATATGCCTTTTTGTCCCCACAAAGTCACATTTCTGTTCTATTTACAGCAGAAGAGAGATTATGGAGAAAAAGCATTTGTGATGGAATTGCTATTAACAAAATCAAGACACTCCGGGGGGAAAAAGTTTCAGTGGAAACTTAATTTACCTTTTGACTCAAAGACAAACTGAACTGCTATACAACTGGCATTGTAATTATAACAAAAAAGATTTGTGTCTTGTATGTGGAAAAAAGCTTGCCGTAGAAATCGTATTTAGTGAAATGTATTGCTAACTGTATTAAGATTCCTCCACTTTCAGAGCTGCATGGGAATTAGCCAAATAATCTGCATTGGATTTAATGGGAAGTCTCTGGCTAAATCTCATTTATTAAAGTCAAGGGGGACAGAAGGGGGTCAGTAGCTAAATCCAGTAAAACTTTAGAAATTCAAGGTTTTTACTACATCTAGTAATATATTTAAAGGCCTTTAGATGTAATCTGCACTATAATAACTTCAATAATACTGTACCCAAAGAAATGTTTTCTCTTCATTAGTAGCATCTGTAATTTTATAAAGTGCAGTATTTGTAAAATCATAACATTTCAATTTTGATTTCTCTCCAAGTAGACATAGTAACAGAAAAAAAAATCTTGCACCAATGGCCTACATCCTAAGTCACATAAATGGTTGCTATAGGGTCATTAAAATGTGCAGGTCTTGCACCTAACATTAAATATAGACCAATTTTTAGAGCTCTGCAAATCTGCGGATATTCGCGGGTATCCGCATCCGCAGATATCCCTGGATCATTTTTGCTAATGGGATGTGGATACAAATTTTGTATAATACGAGTTCTAACCACATACATACTAACATTTTCAGATTAATGTATGATTCAGCTAACCTAGCTATAGGAAAAATAAATAGAGGGGGAAAATTCCCAACATTTTTTAATTGCATTTTTTTAATTCTATTTTTAAGACCATACCACCACAACCAAGTCATATTGCCTACAAAGGCAACTAGAGAAATAAACCTAGTATTGTCAATACAATCTCAGAACAACAACAAAATTAAGATTGTGCATGCAGTTTATATCACTGTACGTGGTTTCCTTAGAATATTTTGTCTTACACTCAGTGCTTTTATCCCCACAAAAAGACATTCCACTACTAACTCCCAGTAGAGACAACTGCTGTTCATGGGAGATGTAGAGAACTGTTTGGCATGTCTTTGTTTTTGCAGTCAATTATGCAGAGCTGTGACACTAGCAAACGCTGTGTGACTACACCCTGCGAATAATACTTAAGGGGTGACCCATCAAAGACATTCGCAAGGGAGGGGGAGGGGAGAGTTCTTCTGCCAGCACATGAAGGGAAGGAGTGAGCTGGGAATGCTAGATAATCAATGAATATGCAGATTTGGGTAACAGGCAGCCAAATGTTTGGAGTATTTTGCTTAGTTACTATGCCATTCAACTGTGATTTCACTGGCAAAGCCATCAAGAGTACAGAAAACATCTCACCAAAATCAAATTAAGCATGTAAGGCAGTTTAAGACTTTGCTTAGAGAGACTCTTTGTTGAAAGGGGAAGGAAGCGCCCTGCGTTGCAGAGAAGGGTAGAGTAAAACTCTTTGGAAATCCTGCGCATGTCCTTCATGTTGGTCCCTAAAAACAGATCCAGCTGTTTTGAGAGATTGGAAGAAAATGGGGGGGGGGGAGGGGAATGGTATCTGGCATTCAAGCTGGAACGACAGCATACACGGAAGGATCGCCATCTCCACAGCCAAGACTCCGGGAAGCTTTTAAAGGCACCCACTGAACATCTGCCACCGGCTAACACCCCGCACCGCTAGGGGCTTGCGCTTGTGAAATTCCTCCCCCGATGTGCACCCAGATTGTGGCTGAAGCTCCCTGCAGGAAAGCCAGGGCAGCAGTGTAGGGCGCTGCAATTTGTTAGCGCTGCCCCAGGCCGTTCAAAGGGAGCAATAAAAGCCTCAACGCGCAACAGGAGCTGACCCACGTCCCTGAGGTGTAACATGCTCCCCTCCTACCTCACCGCCTCCCCCAAAACCCTCCACCTTTCTCGTGCCCCCTCCCTCCATGCTAACGCAGCAAATGGCACGACCGAGGAGCCCAGAGCTGACTAACAGGAAATATAGGCATCTGTCACCTCCCGGGGAGAGGTAAATGGATTACGAACCCAACAAAGGGAAGAAAAACCCTTTCAAACATGCAACTGATTAACAAATCCCCTCCAATCTGCAGCATCACTGTTATTCCGTACAGATATCGTCGGGCTCCTTATGTACGTCAGGGCAGTTAAGTTGACGCCTCTTACAAAGAAATGAAGATTCACTAGTTATCGGCCAAACTATCCCGTCGCAAAGCTGACCCAGGACGGACCGGTTATGAACCTGAAATGCAAATGACGACTCAGTGTCATCTCCTCCCCGGGATCACTGGGCAAAACGCCCCAGGGAAGGGGTTTGGGGAACAAAGTTTATCAGCTGCGGGGGGGGCGTGTCCCGAGAACGGTTTTGAGAGAGATCAAAGAGTGTCGGACTGAAGCCAGGAGCTCCCATCGCCCCTTCCCACTCCACAACCTAAGGGGCAAGGAAAAGTTAAACCTCTCCCTGCTTGCTTCAAGGGGAGGGCCACGCAGCTTAGCTGGCCATGAAACACGCCGTTCATGGATGGAGCTTCTTTTACGGACACTGTAGCGCTTACACCAGAGCAGCTCTCCCGCCCCACACGCTCCCAGAGCTCTCTATAAATCCTGGCGTTGTTGGACCAGGGAGATGCCGGACAAACTGGCAACGTTTCAGCAGCCGCAGCCAGTCCGCCACGGCGCGAGGTCAGATGTTAATAGGACCAGTTTATTCAGCTCTCCAAACAATCGCAATGCTTGGTGAACCGAGTCCGGACGTTTCCTGCTCCCCAGGGCTGCCCCCTCGGCTCTCTGCGGCTCAGCCAGGTACATACAGGAAATGGGACCCTCCAACACACACACAGAAAGAGACTCAATTAAGCCTCCATCAACTCCAAGCACCGCTGCTCCCCCCACCCTCCAAACCACTGCACTCAACCTTAATCCCCACCCCCACCGAGACTCTGGCAACACTCAACAGCCCAAGTAATAACACATTATAGCAGCCCGTCGGAGGGGAGGAACCCCACCCTGAGCTCCCCATCAGGGCCTCTGACTGCAACAAACGTCCCCCGTCCTGTTTTTGCTGCTCCCCCCATCAAAAAAACAAACCAGCGCCATGCGGGGCACCCACTGCTGAAACGCATTAAGAGGCTCAGCTACAGGAGCAGCTGGGGGTGAGGAAGAAGAGACGGTGATGGATCGCGGGAAGGGGAAGCCTCAAAAGCTTTTTCTCAGCAGTCACCCCCCCCCCCCACAAAAATGTAACATCAGGTTTCTATTTGGCCCCCAAAGACAACAACGAACAAACGGGCTCCGCCAGCCCCGGCTCGGAAGGAAGGCGGGGAGGCTTTGCAGAGCTAGTCTTGAACCAAAAACACCTCCCCGCACAAAAAAAGGAGCATCCTTCCTCCGCCCGGGTGTGCAAGGCGGGCAGCCAGCGAAGGACTATGCCCAACCGGCGGGGGGAGCACTCACAGATGAAGTAGCCCCACCCCCCGCCCGGTGAGGGTGTCCCAGAGCCTCTTACCTGCGGCGTAGAGGGGCAGGAGTGAGGACGCCGCCAGCAGGGCGAGCAGGGAGCTCACCGCGCCCCGCCGCTGCGCTGGTGCCCCCCTGGCCGCCCGGGTGCGGACCATGCTGCCCGCGGGGCTCCCTCCGGTTCTGCTTCGCCTGCGAGGGAGGCGGGCGCCCGGCCGCCGTACAAAGAGCCCTTTGTGGTTCAGCCGCTCTGGTCCCCGCGGCGGCTGCTCCCTCGCAGAGGCGACCGGGGCTGGAAGTGGAGGCGCTGCCCGGAGCTCGCTGCGCCCCGTGACAGCCCGGGGCTGGGGGGATTTCACCTCCTCGCTTCAGCGCTGCGCAGCTCGCCTCTGCTCCCGGCTCCTGGCTCCTCCAGCCGCGTCCCAGTGCCCAGCAGGCGGGGACGGGGGCGCCCGGGCTCCAGCCAGCTCTCACTGTAACGGGAAGTCCCGGACTGAGCGAGGAGCGATCCCGGCCGCCTCCTCCGGCATCCCAGCGTCACTGGGGGAAATCTCACCCCGGGGAGGGGGGACGTGCCAAGCCCGCAGCTCGCGCGGCGCGGCGCAGAGGGGAAGGAAAAGCCCTGCGCTTCAGCCCCCTCTGCCGGCAACACAGCAAACGCCGGGAGCGGGGAGGAGAGCGGGACTTCAGCGGCTTGAGGAGGCCCCTCGGGAGGGGTTTCTCCTGCTCAGTTCAGGGGCAGCTGGTTCAGGTGCAGGCCGGTCTCTGCCGTGAACTGGCAGGAGTCTGCGTTTGGCAATTCACTCCTGTTTTCAGGTGACAAAACAGTCGCTTGCAGAGGACCAAGTACATTTAGGCCGTGCAACAAGCGAGTCCCCCAGGGAAAAGCTCTAGTATTCAAGATACCAAAAAAGCGTCCGAAAAGGAAAACGTGAAGGGAGAAACAATACACCGCTTGATGGGACTTGCCTCCCTTTCCTCAGCAGCAGAGAAAGCAGCTTTTTCACTTCCATGCAGTGTCGAGTGATCACAAACCACTACTCTTTCCAAGGAAACGTCCAGCCTCATTAGCATTGTAACACACACGATAAGATGAGAGTACCCAGCGAATGTGATCCTGCCTTGAGAGCACAGTGGAACTCTTTACTTGTAATGTTAAAAGTAAATCGTCTAATTTTACCCATTAAGGGAAGAAAACGATTTGTTCCCTTAAAGCTGCAAGGCACTTAAACCGTAATTTATTACAGTTAGTACTAAATATTTTGAGCACCATTTAAACTATATAGTTATTTGCTTTCTCAAATTTCTTTTTTTTTACACATACAAAGAATGTGAAGAAATCATTCCCTAACGCTAATGCAGAAAACAGAGAAGGGACTTGTTCATTCCATGATATGACATAAAATCTAGAGGTCTGGTATATTATTTGCAGCTGAAATAGTATTTATAGATATGTATTTGATTTGTTGGAATAAATAAAGTGATAGTGAAATCTCATCAAATAATTGAGGCTATAGATATAAGATCTTACAAATATTATTCTTTGTTATAGGTATTGTGTGTAAAGGCCTGATGCTGATTAGTGCTGAGCACACACACAACTCTCATTGATTTCAACACCCCTCAGAATCAGGCCCTGACTGTACATTGCTTTCAACAAATACTATTTTGCCCAAAATTTTCTACTTACCATAAACAAAGACAAACACAGCAACGTAGTCCTTTATGTCTTTGTGGCCAGTTTCTTTCCTCTTTAAGTTTTCCAGTCCCAAGCTGAAAATTTCTGTGGCACCTCATCATGAAAAAGGAATGAGACTGGAATAGTCATAATTTCCTCTCTGATCACTACTTTGTTAATGCTAACTAACACCAGATCATCATTAGGCAGAGAGGCCTTGATTTAGGAAGCAATTAGGCACTTTTCTGAACAGGGATGCTTTCTTGATTTGGAGCCAGTAATGCCAGGACTACATTGAATCTCCTTCCACCTCCAGCCATCCTCAGGAAACTTTTACCACCAAAAGGCAACTTACTCAGCCAGTATGCCTGAGACACAGTTTAAGGGGCCCCATCAGATGAAAAAATCATTCTTGAGATTTTCAAAGTCATGTAGGGATTTATGTAACTTCCATTAATTTTAAAGGAAGCTATGTATCCAGCAGTGTTTTCCCCAGGAATTGAAATTGGGGGGGAATCACGTTCGATGAGGGGTGAGACTGTGAGGGTGAAGGTGGGTTGTATGCCACCATAGTAAAAACTGAAAACTGTTTCATGGCCATTTTATTAGATTTAACTCATGTTTTGAAATCACCACAAATTGAAGTTGGGTACTCAACCCTTCTGTGAAGCATGACATCTACATCCTTCTTGGTTTCTTGTTATAATTTTGCACAACTCTGTTAATGAACTTCTTGAATGCAATGCGTTCATCTCTGGTGGCTTTTCATGTGTCCAGTACTTCCATTCCTTCAACTGATACGCTCATTAGTTCGTTCACATGATCAGGCAGAAGGCAACTTCTTTCAGAACAGACAATTCTATTCAATAATGAAAAAGAACACTCAACTGTAGCTGTTGTGACTGGGAGTAACAAGTGATGAATTCCTACATCTTTCATCCCAGGAAACATAGCATAAAGATTGGGTCGAGCCAATAGTGGTGATAAAAAAAGAAGTTGAAATCAAATCTTCATTCACTTGTTGTACGATATTCCACTTTTTATTCAAATTTTCTATCCTGTCCTGAGCACAAGGCAGCCCCATTTCTGGTAGCACCTCACTTCACTCAGCTGTCAGTGTTTTATAGGACACAGATCTGCAAAAGCTACATAGAGGTTGAGTAGAATCTAGAAGTCGCTGTTGTAGATTTTTAACAATAAAGTCTGTGTACTTTTTCAGTTGTCTTAAACACTTCTGTCCTCTTCACTTAAGGATTCAGTATAAATGCCTTCATTAGTCAGCTTCTGGACTGAAGTCTTTGTTTCTTCCACTACTTTTTCAATGTATATTTCTCTGATTGATCCAAATATAGCTTCTGTTGCTGGACAAAGAACTACTACTGTTGTAGCAGATGCCTGGATGGCATTGTTTAATGACCCAAGTGGTTTCAACAGTAGATTTACAAGAGCGAGAGAATGGCAATAGTCTTCTCTGAACATAGTAGCAAAAGTAATCCACCAGCCTTATTGCTTAGGTCCATTCCTTCTTGGTAGATACTTTCCAAAGCCAGTAATAATGGCTGGAGTAATTTTAAGACAACAGCCAAGGATCGCACATGAGAAAGCCAGAGGGTTTTCCCAGGTTGGACTAATTTGAACTTCAGTTCCAGTGTATCTTCTATATTTTCCAAGATATTCTGTCTTTTTGGACTCTTGCTGAAAAAAGAATATAATGAAGACATTACATTTATAGCTTTTAAAACATCTTTTGAAGAGTCTGCAGCTTGTACTAGTGCTAGTTGGAGTGGATGAGTTCTGCATTGTGTATAGGAGAGATTAGAGTTACACTTTTCTCTGAGCAAAGCTTGTACTCCACCATTAAGTTTGCAGCTCCATCAAATGCACAAGCAGCCATCTATCTGAGGCCCAGCTGACAAGCATTTAACTCTTCTAAGATGTCTGTTGTCACAGATGCAGCCTATGTGTCTTGAAGATCTAGAAATGCATCTACTAGCTTACCGCTGACATCAGGATAACATACACAATGACTTAATACTTGCTTATTTGAATGTGGTGAGAGAGATCTTCACTTTTTCAAATGTTGAGTCTTTCACTGTTGCACTATATGCTTCTAGGCAGTCAGCTGAGTTTCTTGCAGAAAGATAGTGAGCATTTGCTAGTCTTTTTCAGAACCAGTGTTCAACTTCAGGATGAACACATGACAATGCACTTAACATTAGCCTCCAGTTTGGAGTGTGTGGTATCTCTTGCTCAAATAGAAAGTATGATGCCACACCCATGTTTGTTGGCATGTCTCTTGAGGTTCCACCCAGCTCACAGTGATTTCAGCTGAGTTCTCAGTGAGGGAAACCTTGCTGTTAGTGCAGACTGGGCCCTGTCTTCCACTTAGACCTGATCATCAGTGATTTCAGCTGTAGTGGTTACTTAACAAAACAAAAGACTATCTATGGAGCCTAATCAGCTCTGTCTTTAAACAGTGGAGGGGGGCAGGTCAAATAGTACTTGTGACTCAGGCAGACCATCAAGCAAAACACCTGTCCCCACCCTCTCTCTTGATGCCCTCAGTCAGCACAGGCACAGGCTAAGTATAGTTCTATTGCCCTTTACTCATGCAATAAGAATAACAACATTTCATTCCCCTCCACACACACATTCAAGTAATTTGTAACCCAACCCCCGCCAAAATCTATCATTTGGGCAACACAGCTCTGTTTGCTGGATACCTAGGTAGATTAGGTGTGAATGTAAATACAATCTGAAGCCTTTCCCCCCAGCTCATCACTAGCTGACAGGGAGAGCTCATTTAGACTTTGTTTACAAATCATAATTTGCCCAACGTCACCAACTGACATCTGACATAGTCATAAAAACAAAAGCTGTATAAGGAAACTAGTCTATGTTCATACTTTTCAAATACACGTATTTGATCATACAATTTATATGCTTTTAAAGTATGTGTTAATGTTTCAATTTCATTTCACATTTCCAACCAATCACTAAATTGGCAACACTGCACGTAACTAAGTCACAAAACTGGGGGTGGGGGTGTTGGGAAAATTCAGGGGAGTGTATTTGGGGGGAAGGGAAAGCCCTGGTATCCAGATTCTCTAGCCTGCTCTGAAAATACATATTCATTATAATAATTCTTATTTTAAAGGAATTATTATTACTAACAACAACTCTGATTAAATTAAAATGTTAAAAATCAAATTTATTGTCAACATTTTATGTTAAATGTTGTCAGGCCACACAGCTTGGACAAGAAAAATAACTAGATTGGTCTATTTCACTTTCTGATTAGTAAATGTCACAATTTTTAAGTACTAGCACACATCCACTGCTGTGTTTAGGATTCCATCACAACATTCCAACCTATATCTACTGACTATAAGGACAAGAATAAGACTTTACCACTTTTTTGCTCATGTTTGTACTGTAGAGCTCATATAGTCATGAAAGAATAAGGTAGGCTTGATTATTCTTTATTATGTTATGTCTTTAACAAAACTGTCCACTACCTTCCATTGTAAAACTATTTTTCCATGCATAAATAAGTAATTAAAAATAGTTGAAGTAACTATCCTTTCAGTTACTTAAAAGAAAAAGCTAGTAAGAGAACACTGTAGTTGTCTCAAAAATAAAAGGATTCTAAAATATGGAAATATGCAGTGAGCATTATCCAAGCAATCTTAACTCTTTTCCTGTCCCCTTGCAGATCTCACACGAAATCCGTCTTGCTTATAACATGGAGACAGATTCTGAAGCCTATCAAGTCACTCTGGTGTAAATTAGATCAGAATCTGGTCTAAAGACTGTTAGACAAAACAATGTAGAAAAATTTCCTAACTGCATCCTAGCAGAGAGTTCTTTTCCCAGAACCTCCTCCCATGGGTTTTACTGCAGGAGAAGTTGATTTTTCCACACACATACCAATCTCCTTCCTGGGCCCCTTACACTTTACAGAATTAGATGCAGTGACTGTTATGTAGACAGCAGTTATGGATAATATATTTACTGAATTTATCAATTAATTCATCAAGGAACAGTCAACACCGAGAATGAACTCTCTCTAAAGAAAATTGCACCAGTTTAACTAAAAATTGTATTTTAAACTGATTTTGTTAAACCAGTACAAAAGGCTGTGTGGACAGTCTTATTTCAGTTTAAACCAGGATTATTTTGGTTTTATTTAATCTTTAAATTGATTAAGATTCAGTTTAAACTAAGTCACTCTAAGAGTATCTACATAGGAATTTGCCCTGGTTTAACTAAATCATTTTTAAACCCAATTTAAGGTAAACCAGTCAACTGAAGGCCTATAAAACCTAAATCCTCCTATATTTTATGCTTATGTAGTTTAGCTTTCTTTGTTATATACACTATGAAGGAGAAAATCCAAATGTGTTTACTTTCATGTATAACTGCTTTTCATTTTGCATGTCCCCATAATAAATAAAATAATAACATAAATAAACAATACTTTGCCTTTATTCAGTGCCTTTCATCTGCGGATCTCAAAGCACCTTGCAAGTTAATTAGGATATGGGCCTGAAACAAGCTCCTGTGTCCAAATAACTCTGAATTTAGCGATTGATCAGATTCTGATGGAAACCTAAATGAAATATCATTATTCCCATCTCACACAAGAAACAAGCACAGGGAAACTTGACCAATTAATGCAACAAGCATTTGGGTCTCATTCAAAGACAGGGTTTCATAATATTCCACTTACGAGCATGCTGCATGCTCAGGGAGAATCAGTTGGCAGAGCCTAAGCATAAGAAACCACAGTATAAATTCCTTCTCTGTATAGCAAGAAATATGTGCAGCAAGCACAAAATGGTGGACAATTGTACATTTTTTCTGGGTTTGCTCACCCTACTGATTTAAAGTATTAGAGAGTTCACTTGTGTTCTTTAGCATACGGTCCAAAACTGTTCTCTTGCTATTTAATGAAAAAAGATCTGTGCATGGATTTATTTGCATGACCAAATGGTTTGAAAATGTGCCTGATAGGAGCAGTTTAAAGCAGTAGGTGGAGCTAGTTGGTGATATTTATTTGAGAATCTGATAAAAAAATTGAACAGATTCATTTTACCATTTGACTTCTACGTCCTATATTAACTATGTTTTAAGGAGGCTTATGAGCTCTGGTGTGGCTCGGGCTTCAGTTCATAAAGTTTCAATGATCCCATAATCACTTCCAAAATCCAGAGAAAATCTAATTCATGCACTAAATCTACTACATAAATCAACGCCTGGTTAGGGGCCCGATATTTATGCTCATGTAATTAGGCCCACTGAAGGCAATGAGACTACTTGCACAGGAAAAGACTGCTTCTGTGCCTCAGGCTTGGTGAATCAACCCCTAGCTCTTCTTTTGTAGTTTTCATTAAACAGTTGGCAAGTACCTGCCACATAATTCAACTAAATCAATGAAGTTTCACTAGAGATGAATTTGGCCCCTCAT
Source organism: Chelonoidis abingdonii (assembly GCF_003597395.2). Lineage (NCBI taxonomy): Eukaryota > Metazoa > Chordata > Testudines > Testudinidae > Chelonoidis > Chelonoidis abingdonii. The sequence continues at coordinate 84,932,725 of NC_133774.1, read as the reverse complement.
TCCTAAACACAACCTGTCCCCACCCCGACTAAGCATGTCTGACTTCCAAAATAAAAGTTGTATAAAGCTTTAAAAATATACAGGCAGTATTATGTACTAATATATTTTAAACATATGCCACATACGAAAACAAAACTTTAGTTTTATGTTAAAAGTGTTCAGAAGACTCTACTAGTGGTAGTAAAATTCAGAGAGATGTGAATTTCTTACTGCATTGGAAATGGAAATATTTTTAACTTTACAAACTTCATTCTAACAAACTGGGTGAAATTCTTCCCTGTGCAGAGTCAGCTCAAGGTCTAGGTACCAGTTAAGCGCCACTTAAGCCCTCAGCATAGGACTTGAGTGCTATATAGGCCTTGTGAATTTCATCCACTATGAACTATGCTCTATGTAATGTCCCTATTATTCAGAGCCAATTTGCAGGTGTCCCACATTTTTTAAAGAGACACAGAAATAACAGTTCTCCATAGCAACCAAAATATGAGACTGGAAAAATTATGTTAATTAGAAAGCATTTTTCTTACATAATAGTGATATGTATATATATAAACTACATATTTTATATAGGATTACACAGATTGTACATTAGATATTACACACACACACACACTTGCACTAATTAGTAAGCTAGCACAAAAGAAATAATGAAAAAATATGGCAGGAATCTCTCACCCTCTCTCTCTTCCGCCCTCTCGTTCAAGCGCACACACAGGGCAACTGTCCCCATGTTTCTTTCACCAATGTAAATATACCACATTGATCACAGATGTTGGTCAGTCTCATGCAGCCAAAATGCTAACAAGCATTCATGTCATTATAAGTGATATATTTAAAAGTGAACACATGATATGTCTGGCATTTCCCCTTCCTAAAAAATAAAATAAAACAAATACAATTATTTATTATTTTTTAAAGTACACTCCAGAAATGTTCAAAGAGACATAGCTGACCCCCATAATCCGTAGGTGATCTGGATTATGAATCTCTGAGTAGTATATTGCCATCTGAACCCTCTGACACTCATAAAACCAGAAAAATTGAAAAAGGGGGAAAAGCTTCATTCCATCCCCTCAGTGTCAGTTATTACTACAAACAATACAAACAAAGAATTCTTTGCTGATGCTCAAAACTGAACACAGTGTAAGATCAAGCTTCTTTAATAAGGGCAAATAAAAATTTGAAGTGCTCTAACCTGGAAAAAAAATTCCATTTAGGGCCAAAGTCATCCCTGGTACTCCTGAGATTTCACTGAAGAATGAATTTGTCTATTTTAATCTTCCTCCCCCCAAATACAAATAACTAAGATACTCTTTTTAATATGATTCCCACTATCACTAGTTGTTGATTGTACTAAAAGACTCCTACCAATCTTAGATACTTCCATGGCCCCCATTACCATAGTATCTCCATCTTTAGTGTATTTATTCTCATACCAACCCTGTGATGTAGGGGAGTGCTCTTTATCCCCATTTTTCAGATGACAAACTGAGGCACAGAAAGGCTAAGTGACTTGCCCAAGGTTCTACAGGAAGGATATGGCAGAGCAAGAACTTGCATCCTGAGTCCTAGGCAGGGCCAGCTCCAGGCCCCAGCGCACCAAGCGCGTGCTTGGGACGGCATGCTGCGGGGGGCGCTCTGCCGGTTGTTGAGAGGGCGGCAGGCAGCTCCAGTGGACCTCCCGCAGGCATGCCTATGGAGGGTCCGCTGGTCCTGCGGCTCCAGTGGAGCATCCACAGGCACACCTGCGGGAGGTCCAGCAGAGCCGCGGGACCAATGGACCCTCCGCAGGGACGACTGTGGGAGGTCCACCGGAGCCGCGGGACTGGCGAGTGGCAGAGTGCCCCCCGTGGTGTGCTGCCGTGCTGAGGCGGTGAAATGGCTAGAGCTGGCCCTGGTCCTAGGCTAGTGCCCTAATGATTGGATCGTCTTGTTTCTCTCACAAAGAAAACTGAAATATAAAAATAACTTTTGTTGTTCCTAATTTAGGTGGGTACAGGGTCAGGACTGTTAGAGATTTAGTTACCATGGAATGATATACAAAAGCGATGGTAAAACTAACTAGAATTGTATTGACTAATGCACAGGAGCTCTACAACTTAACGATCACACACAAGCAGATTTTCAAAGGAGCTCAAGGCCAAATTTTAAGTGCTCAGCACCCACAATTAGAGCCAGAGTTTCAAAGGAACCTTCCCCATTGCAGGGTGTCAGAACCTAGGCTCCAGATGGAGCCTGAACCTCTACATAGCAATTTTATAGTCCCGCAAGTCAGCTGATCTGGGCCAGCCAGAGGTGTTTTATTGCAGTGTTGACCTACTCTTATTTTGGTGCCTAAATGGGACCTGAGCTCTTTTCAAAGTCTGACATCAGTTGAGGATGATGGGCACTTTTGAAAATCTGTTCCTCTGTGACTTCGAACCACACGAAACAGCAATAAGGAGTCAGCGACAGGTCTCCGTCCCAGGAGTCAGCGACAGGTCTCCAGATGACAGACCTAACATGACCAGTCTTGTAAAGGTGTATCAAAGTAGGCCACAGATTTGGAAAAAATAGCTTGTGGTATCCAGCTAACTGACATTCCCAAAAAGTTTTACAAGTGGCAAAGTGCAGGAGAAAATAAAAGAAAAAACAAGAATTGCAACCTAATATTGATCATGCCACAGAAAACAAGTTTGTAGTAACTTTTAATGGGTGTGGTAGCCTGCAAGTGATCAGAACATGTGACAAGCCCAGTCAAACAAAGAGAAGTTCAATATGTTAGTCAGAGATCAGCTGGATGGTAAAGCGGAATTTCCCCTGCTCCTTCGGGCACACATGGTATGCACACATAAGACAGCAAAAGCAACATGGATAAACATCAAAGAAGACACAGAAGACATAGCAATGGGAACATCCACACAAACTAAAGCTGGCCATAGTTGCTGTTTTCTGTGGCAATTAAGTGCTGTTGGATTTGAGTCTATTTTCTGATAGACTTTTTCTTGGGTTTTGTGATGTTTTTGAGGAAGCCGTGCCACGTTTTCTTCTTCTCTCATCTCATTCCACCCACTTTTATCTAGCCTACAGCTTCCTCTACTCCTACTATTTATTGTTCGCACTTGAATTTTAGTTAAACAGTCCTCTGAAATTGACGAGAATAGGTATATGTGCAGAAATAAAGATGACTAATCTTTTTTTCACTGTCCAAGGAGAAATGCAAAAAGTACACAAACAGCATCAGTAATGAAAATAACTTGTGCAGCTGGTTACCCCCACTGACATCAATGGCATTAGGACTTCACTTAAAAGTAAATGGAAGTTGAGTGACAAACTCCCATTTGTGCCTTTGAAAATCTCCCCTCTGAAGTGCTATATCTAACAGGTTTTTTTAAATAAATAAATATATTTTATATGTTTTGGAAATGTTAAACTTTTTACTGTATGTGGATCTGCTGGCTACTGGTTCTCCTCTTGCAGTTTTACCTATAGCATATTATTTTGTCCATTTTCATCTTTTGTCTTACTATATTACTTTCCCCTTGTCTATGAACAATGCAATCCACATAAGCATGACACAGAAAGAATAGATGTGAGAGGAAACCATAAATTTCAGTTCACTTAAAGATACACTCTGTCTTTGTTCTTGTTTCCCTTCCCAACTGTGGTGCCAGAACAATCTGAACAGCTATTTTAAATTACTTTGTACAGAGACTAAGGTGAAAGAGCAACTGCAGACAAAAGCAGTCAGCTGTATGCCTGCTGATATGCCATTGATTTTAATGGAATTACACCAGCAATTAATTTAGTCCCAAATATCTAAATGTTATCATTTCTTGCATATTAAATTTATGCAGTTAGTAAACATACAGTTCTGTTCCAAGATCTCCCTTCTCTAAGGATACCTCTGCCACTCACATTCCCTTCTGTTGCTCCTTTTACAACTTTGCCCCTTTCATTCACAAAGCGGCAAGACCAGAGACAAGCAGCAGTTACAGAAATGATGTGTATTGTCCATCAGGGCTAAATTGTGACTTCACAATCTGCCCTGAGTAAGGGAAGGCAAGGGCTGCTTTATCCGAGCAGATCAGACAATAAATTGTCACTCAGAGTCACAAACTATCCCCTGCTGCCTCCTTTCTCTGCAAGGGGCTGGGCAAGAGTGGAAGAGAAGTATATTACTTCACCCCTTTTTGTGGAGCAGCTTATTCTTCCCTGACACCTGACCAGCTACTTTGGTGGGCAAGTGTGTGTGGTGTGGGGGCAAAGTTAGGGCTCCTGTCACTCTATTCCCCTTTGCATCCTCTCTTTGCTCACAGGTGGGACTATTGGGCAAGTTGCTCCTGTTCTCCCATTACAACAAGAATCACAATCTGAGCAAGACCAAGCAGGAGAGGAAACCTGGCCTTATCCCTTTACCAGGGCCGGTGCAAGGAAGTTTCACTCCCTAGGCGAAACTTCCACCTTGCGCCACCCCCCCAGCTAACCCTGCCCCCAGCTCCCCCATGGCAGCTAACCCCACCCCGGGGAGCCCCCCCTTGCAGCAGCTACTCCCCTTTGAAAGCCCTCCCTCCACGGCAGCAAACCCAGTCCAGGGAGCCCCCCACCCCCGCAGAAGCTAACACCGCCCCCCTCCATGGCAGCTAACCCTGCCTTCCGTGGCAGCTAACCCCACCTGGGGAGCCCCCCTACAGAAGTTAACTCTGCCCCCTTCCACGGCAGCTAACATTGCCCAAGAAGCCCCCGCTGTGGCAGCTAACCTCACCTGGGGAGCCCACCCCAGCTATCCTCCGCTGAGCACACTGGCGCTGCTCTAATTCTCCTCCCATCCCAGGCTTGCGGCACCGATTGGAGGAGACTTAGAGTGGGGGTTGTGTGCTCAGCAAAGGAGGCAGAGTGGAGGTGATCTGGGGCAGGGAGCAATTCCCCTTTCTCCCCCCTCTTCCCCCCTGTCATAAACAGATAGTTAAGGGTTAATGTTTCTTTCACCTGTAAAGGGTTAACAAAGGGAACCAAACACCTGACCAGAGGACCAATCAGGAAACCGGATTTTTCAAAGCTCAGGGAGGAATAGTTTTGGGTCTGTCTTTTCGTGTGTCTCCGGCTATGAGAGGGAATCTTCTATCTTTGGTTTCCTAGTTGTAAGTACAGGTATAAGACCAATATAAGTTTTTTTATATTGTTTTTGTATTTACATGTGTGTAGTTGCTGGGATGTTTAAATTGTATTTCTTTTTGATAAGGTTGTCATTCATTTTTTTTTTAAGCATTTGACCCTGTATTCAACCTTATACAGAGACTATGTTTATGTGTTTTTCTTTCTTTTTTATATAAAGCTTTCTTTTTAAGGACCCCGTTTAAGTTCTCTGGGTAGGCTAAGGAACGAAGGGAAGGGAAATTCTTTTGGTTAGATTTTACGTGAGGGTGCATTCTGTGCAGCCTCAGGGAAGAAAGGGCAGGGGGAGGTGATTGTCCTCTCTGTTTTGAAAGTCAAGGGTTTAAGTACAGTATCATCCAGGATAACCAGGGAGGGAAGCCAGGGAGAGGTAAAGAGGAGACAAGTGGGAGGAGGTTGTTTTCCCTTTGGTGTGAGACTCAGGGCCTCTGAGTCTTGGGGTCCCCCAGAGAAGGTTTTGGGAGACCAGAGGGAGCCAATCCCTGGAATCCTTGGCTGGTGGCAGCGATATCTGATCTAAGCTGGTAATTAAGCTTAGAGGGTTCATGCTAGCTTCTCATTTTATGAACGCTAAGGTTCAAATCTGAGTAGGAAGCTACGACACCCCCGTTACTGCGGGAGGTTCTCCCTGTGCCCTTCCCTCCCCGCCCCAGCTCACCTCCACTCCACCTCCTCACTTGAGTGGGTTTTTAGGCTCCCTAGGCGGCCGCCCAGTTTGCCTAAATGGTTGCACTGGCCCTGCCCTTTACTCCTTTTGCGATTGAGTAAAAACTCTGACAATTAAACCTTCAGTAGTTCTAGTTGCTGCTGGTGAGACCCAAGTTAATGTTGTAAAAATGTTTCCATTGTAATCCTCTTGTCACAGAGTCACTGGGTGATGCTCTGGAACTACTCCATACGAAGCAAGTCAGGACTCTGGGGGAATATGCCTCCTCTCTCTGAGCATACTGTCTCCAGGGCAAGAAGCTTACACAGCTTCAACCTTCCTGGATCTGACCTTAGAGCATTCAGCATCCCCTTCCACACCGTGCACTTTCAGCAGCAAGTCTGCCTGGATGGAGCTCCTGGGGAAGCCAGAAGTCCCTGTACCTCAGATCCACAGTCAGACGTGACTCTCAGCCAGCCAGTAAAACAGAAGATTTATTATTCGACAGGAATACAGCGTAGAACAGAACTTGTTAGCACAGAAATCAGTGACTTTCAGCCAAGTCCATCTTGGGGAGTCCTGGGCCAGAAGCCCTGCACTCCCCCTCCTCCAGTCCCCTCAAGCAAACTGCCAGCTTCCAGCAACCCGACCTCAGACACCCCTGTTGTTCCTCCTTCTTCTCTTTGTCTCCCTTCCTGGGCAAAGAGTCACCTGGTCATCACCTGGTTGCATCCTCTTCCTGGGTCTCAGGTTACAAAAGGCAGCGGTTATAGCATTCGTGCAGGTAGCTGGAGCAGCCTCACTTGCTCCAGAGGTCTGAGCCAAAGTCACACACCCCTATTCCCACCACCGAGGTATTGGTGCAGCACACAGGGAAACTGAGGCACACACAATATTCATGCAAAACAATAAAACTTACATAGGCTCACATACAACATAACACGAGAAAATCCCCACTTTGTCACACCTCCTTTTCCACATGTTCATATCTTTCCTGAACTTTCACCTTCTGGGTTGACTTTTTTAATGCTTGGTCACAGTCTGAACATGATTTTTATATGTCTGGGAAGCAAGATATCATCATCTGTATTTGAGTAATAAGTGAATGGAGGAGCAAAAATCATTTTTCCATCAGAAAATAGATTTATATGCAGATGAGATAATATTATTTTAATCTGTACCTAATATTTCCCTAAAATTAGTATCTAAAGAAATCATCACTTTGGGAAAGCATCTTGATTTTAAGTAAATTACGCAAAATCTAGCTATAAATTTACCAGACTCTGATAATTCTCCCAGAAAACTGTAGTCTAATGAGACAGGTTGATCTGCTCCTCTAAGAGGAAAGGTACCTAGTGGTCAGCTCATAACTTTAAGATGATAAGGAGTATGGCCTCTTTAAGAGTCTGGAGTGAGCTGATGTACAAAGGCTGAGGGTATAGGGGGAGAGATGAATGGTCCTGGGAATAAGTAGTGGTTGGAAGGAATCCTGCTTCTGTATCTTTAAGGGCCTGGGAATAGGAACTTTGCAGAGTGAGTAGGGCAAGGTTCCCTTCTCCCAACCAATTGGGATGAGCTTTGGGAAGGGGACCAGCATATACTCTTTTTCTTCCCTCATAGCAAGACAGACACCATCTAGAGAAGGTTTCAAGCTGGAGAATGAATTGGAAAAAGGGGCTCAGCTGACGGTGAAGCTGGTTAAAACTTTGCAGCTGGCCTGTGGTGGGGGAAACTCCTGACTTACGGAGGAAAATTACAAGGACAGTTTGGATAGCCCAGTGTGCGCCAGAGAAGTTGAGGAAACACCAAGAGCAGAGACTCTCAGTAGTAACTGACAGTGAGTAATCATCCAGGAAACAAGGACCTTGGAGGAGATGATTAGAGGATTGAACCAGAGGAACAGCCAGGGACACATTAAAGGGTTGTGGGGAGATAGCACCAATGACTTTATACAGGGTCCTGGCCCGGAACCAGAGAATGGGTGGCTTCCCCTACCAAACCCAACAAGAGAATTTTCTTAAGGCCTTGAACAAGTGGGCCACACATAAAGGGAACAGGGACTACATGCCTCTCAGCTAGGGCTACAGGTCTCCTAAATCACTGAACTCTTTAGTACCCTAAAAGAGGAAAGGACTATCAATAACAGAGCCATAGGGCTAAGTTCAGGACAAAAGCCTAATAATAAGTGAGATAGATGGCGAGGGGTCCATCAGAGGATGTAAAATGAGGAAGACTTCCTGTGGTGCTTGGTTTTGCTGCAAGCAGGCACCCAAGCCAGAAGCCAGCCAGTTAATGGGTACAAATGAGCAACAAATTCTATAAGATATCTAGGAATTCAAATATCAAACAACCTAGAAAAGCTCTATGATTTAAATGTCAAACCACTCCATCATCAATTGAAAACAGATCTGGAGTGTTGGGGGAAGTATGTAATTTCTTGGTTGGGAATAATAGCCACAGTCAAAATGAACACTTTGCCAAGAACATTTTTCTTGTTTCAAAATCTTTCTGTAATCACCCCAGATAATCCTCCAACAGGAATACAGAGGATGTTGTTAGAATTTATATGGAATTAGAAAAGACTGAGTGAGTGCAGACACTTTATACAGACCCATTAAACAGGCTGGACTAACTGTTCCAAATATTCTATGGTGCTATCAAGCCAGCCAGCTCAACATACTAGGGATTGGGTTCACTCTAACCTACCCAAAGACTGGATCGTTATTGAACAAGCAAATTCTAGCAGTATAAACATGCACGTGGTACTATGGATTAATAATAATAAAAAAACACTTCAGAAATTTATACACCACTTTTAGCACACAAAAAATTCTGTATGTACAAAGAGGCTGAGTTAATGCCATTGGTGAAATCTTTGACTTTTTTTAACTGCCACCTTAATTTTTCTTTAACATAACAAATAATAGCAACATACATCTCTATAGTGCTTTCCAGCTTGAAGAATCCCAGTATTTACTATAGTACATATTGCACTACTAAAATGCAGACACCTCTTTGTGCAAAGTGGCATACAGAACATTTCCCAGCAGGAGTGAGGAAGAAGCAATTGTTGCCAGAGACTCTGGACCAAATCTCTTTAACAAAAGTCATAAGATGTTCAGCATTCATAATAGTGTGTACAGGATAATGACATTTAAGGTCTTCGCCAAAAGACACCTCCACTTCCTCCCGTTTCCCTTCTCTCCCCATCATAAATGAAATGGGACTCATTTATTTGCCTTCAGGAGGATGAAAAGTCAATATAACTCTGCCAGGATTTGAACCTCTGGTTCCAGTAAGTCTGTTTAATACTAATGGGAGTTACATGCCTGCATCAATGGAAGGATATAGCCTCCAAAGAATCCATTTAAAATCAAGAAGCTGCTTTAAAGATGGAGATTTGTATCAGAGTATTCTACAACAACTATGCAAGGATTTCAACTTGAACCACACTTAATGGCATGTCTCTGTCATTCAAACCATGTGTTATCTGCTTGGCATGGAAGGTCCAACACTGTTGCTGTCTGCATTTATTTTAAACTCTGATGAAATATATTATAAAGAAGACTTGAACAATGACAACTCAAATTCGTTGTAATGACTTGAAACAAAGAGTTGAATGAAGTTGAAAACTTATGGAAATAATACAAATCTGAAATGTTATGAAGAGAAATTTAGTATCCACATAGGAAATACCCTACAATCTTCTTGGCAAATTCTAATCGGACATGTCTAACAAAAGTAATATAACTAGCTGCTATATAAACATAAACATGCATACCTTCCACCAAAAGGATTAAACAATGAAGTTAATATATTTTTAGGACTACCATATATAGAAATTTCATGGCAGTGAGCTTCATAAAGAATGTGCAGTAGAGGAATGGAACTATTTCCAATACACATCTATTTAGCTGGTCATCTCTTACTTTATTTTCCATGGTGGAGAATGCATTTATATTAATATTTGCAAAGTAATTCTATCAGTTTTGCTCCATGCTGCAACTAGTTTAGTCTTTTTAAACTTTAGGAGATACTTTTCTGTCCAAGACACATACTGACAACTACTCCTCTACTCCAATATAACGCGACCTGATATAACACAAATTTGGATATAACGTGGTAAAGCAGCGCTCCGGCGGGGGGGCAGGGCTGTGCACTCCGGTGGATCAAAGCAAGTTTGATATAATGCGGTTTCACCTATAACGCAGTAAGATTTTTTGGCTCCCAAGGACAGCTTTATATCGGGGTAGAGGTGTATATTAGCCTCTCAAGAAACTACCATATTTAAACTCCTATAAAGTTTTATTAGTAATGCCTACATATGATATCCTAATTTCCTATTTAAACAGGCCTGTCAGAACCCATGGAGGAGTTCAGATGCAGTAATTTATTTTCCAGAGTGATCTACTTAAATTATATAGCACAGACAGTGCATGAAGGGCTAACTAAAGACAATAGAGTCCTCTTTCATAACAATAATTTGCACGTATATAGCTCTTTGCTTCTGAAGTTCTCATAGTGTTTTAGAAACATATGAATGAAACCTCAAAACACAGCCTATGATGTAAGGAATTATTATTATAGTTGAGGAAACTGAGGTATAGGCATGTTTAAAAAAACATGCCCAACCTCTCATAGAAAGGCTATGGCAGACTCAGAAATAGAATCCACATCACCTACCTTGTGCCTTAATTGGAAGATCAGCTGTACTCTCTAGGAAAATCCTTCCTTCTTTCAGCAGAAGGTGAAGCCTCCTCCATGCCCTAGAATTACACCTGATCTCATTCTGATTAGTTTTAAGATCTTGAGAGCCACGGTATGGGAGAGGGGAGGCAGGGATAAATATATGGAACCAAGTAACAGTTCAGTGCAGTATATTTCATAAACTGTATCCCAAAAATGCTTAATAGAATTAAATAAAAGACAGTGAATACAGTTACTGCAAAACAGTTGCGTCAAGGCACGATAAGATTCTGTGCTATACATCTTAGAGGCAGAGCAGAGGTTAAGGTATTATTTTTGCATAATCTCATTCCTGAGCAGCTGCTGGCATAATTTAGACAGCACTTAGGAGCTAAATTACAGCTGCCTCCTGGGCTGTCCTAGGGGTGGCAGAAGAATGGACTAGAATCTCAACAACACTGTATACTGTAGCTCCACCCTGCCAGCTATGCCAGGGCTTGCAAGGGAGTGCTTGGAGGTTAGCCTGGAGTTGTCTTCTGCAGCCCAGGCACTGGGGGAATCATTCCCAGATCAGAACTTGGGCTTTTAGGGCCCTTAAACTTGGTGAAAAAGGAGCAGAGCAGGGTAAGGATCTCACTCATTGTGTGATGAATTAAAACAAAGCATTCATAAGGCCATTAGAGAGAGGCAAAGAAAATTATAGAATGAAGAGCAAGGAGGAAAATATGTTTGGGGATAAAATTTGATAAAAAACAGAGATGAGATATAAGAAGACTGTTGCAGATGGTAGAAAAGAACACTTTTGCGTTAACTCTGTGGGAAGGTTATCAGAAAAGAAAGAAAGGGGACCAATGTTATAGGGACCTGATATAAATGCCACTGAAATCAGTAAAAGTTTTTCTACTGACTTCACTGGGCTTTGGATCAAACCCTTAGTGAGTAGAAGGAACAAAAGGGGAATAGTACAGGGATACTTCAACCTGCTATCAAATCTGGGACACATTGTGATACAAAGACCCAACAAATAAGATCTGTGTGGAATGTAAGTAACTTTGTGATTAACAGTAGGGACGTGAGAGAGGTATGGGGACAGGTTCTTTGGGATAGGCTGGAGAAAAGTTATGGAAAGGTTTGGAAACAAGGAAAGCAACTTTGGATCCTAAAATGAATGGGAAACCCGAAGAATAATATGAGGCTGGAAGTAATGTGGTCATGCTTCTTGTAAGTGTGAGAGGACAAGCAGTAGCAATTGGCACATGCTGGAGTCTAGAGAGCTGGCACTTCAAGAGGTCATGGTTTCTGTAAAAATGAAAAAGGGAATGGAAAGTAAGGCATCGATTTCAGCAGATGTAGAGATGAAATTGTGGCACACGGGCAGTGATTTGAAACGTATAACAGCTGTATCTGAAGACACAGGAGAGGTGAAGGGAGGAGTGTTCTGGGTGACCGTTGGTATCCAGTTAAACGGCAATGGAGGAAAATAGGAGGTCCTTGTTGAGGAGTGAGATAGATGAAATGGAGTGTTGTTAGAAGATGCTTCTTCTCTCACTCCTGCACTCCAAGAGACGCACTTCTGTTTTCAAGACATCTAACTGAAAGAAGTTGAAACCAAGGACCTAATTCTGCCTCATTTAAATAAATGGTAAAAGTTCTATAGATTTCAGTGGGAGCAGGATTTGATCCCAAGCCACAAGTTTATATGGTCAAGAGAGACACAAATAGTGACAGAGACATGCACAGTTGAGTGATCAGTATGAAACTGGTAGTTAAATGTAGAGATTAAATGAAGGAAGAGATAAAGAATGAGGAGGGCTCAGAATTGAAGACTGATGCCAGTGTTAGCACAGATAGGGCACTGCCATCAGAGAAAGAGTGCTTTACTATGTGGCAGTAGAACCACAACAAAAGAGATCAGAGGCTCCCAGCATAGATATGGAGGAGAATGGAATGCTTCGTAGTGCAAAGGTTGCATAGACGATCAAGCAGAGGGAGGAAGAAATAGCATGCTATTGTCAGCAGGATGGAGGCTACTTATAAACAGAGTGTTTGAATTTTTCAGTTGCATAGGCACAGAGTACTGAACTCGGCAAATCTGTGTATGAAAATGCATGCATACAATGGAGGCTGGGTTGAGAGCCTTCTGAAAATTGGGGCCAAAATTCCTTCTATTATATTTTATTATGTTCTTTCTCTATCTTTCAACACAAAGACCAAACATCCTATTTGATGGCACATACTAGTATCTAGACAAAGATAAAGCATATGGCAACAGTATGTTCATTTATCATCATAGTTTCTAGGGGCAGGAGGACAATGCACGTGGGCCATGCCGTTATCACATTATAAACCACTCCTTAACATGCATTATTACTAATATATTCTTCCTTGTCTTAGCTCCAACATCTATGGCTTTGCTCCATTGCTCTATTAATTGGTCAAATTCATCCCTCGTGTGCCAAATGGATTTGTACTTAAAGGCCTTACATCAGTGGTGTATTTTACTCAATTTTCCCCATCATAAGGGGATTTGTATAGATTTATACTTTTAAATTCTCTCCATTTCCTCATGTATCATTTTTGGGAAAGATAATCAAATAATAAATAACAATTAACTACAGTATAGTTTACCAGAGTTTTACCTAATGCTTTGTCTTCTGCTTCAGGAGTCTGGAAGGTAAAAGGATGCTGACAAGCTTTCATGTGTTCTGGACTGCTGCAGTCTTCTTCCAATCTCTTTGAAGAAACATTTTCCCTGTTTGCTCTGTTTATCCCATGTATACCACAATATGGTAATTCATTTTGGCACTCTAGTGCTGCAGCATAAGGATCCTTAAAGAACAGTTCAGTGGGACTCTCTACCTGGCCATAAAGCACAGCACCTCCACACATTGCCCCTGGCTGGACATGTGCCAGAGCAGGATTAACGTGAACTAACTTCTCCATGTTAGATGAAGACAGTGATACTGCTTTTGCATCAGTGGATGTTGCATCATTCCTGGGTAAAGGCAGTGGAGGATTAGCTTCAAGGTGCGGTAACTGGGCACTAAAATGTTAATATTTGCCAACAGACACCACATTGTTTTCATCATTACTTTCTGTTCCAAGTAACTGTTGGCCTCCACACTGAAATATAAAGCAATGTGTATTCTAAGCTGATCTTTTTCATACCTAGTTTAACATTGAGAACAGCCACTGACTCCAAAGAAAAAGAGCATACACTGAAATGACTATTGCTATTTAAAACAGTTCAAAATTCACAAGTAACACAGAGAAAAAAAATCTGAACTACTGATTGGAAACATAATGCCTCTAAACAATTGAAAAGTTGTGCTGTGCCTTCAAAATCCATTAGGAACTAATAGCTGATTTTCTTCTCATTTCCTAGGTTTGAGGGTGCCATGCCGTATCCTAATGCTTTAAAGTCCTTATGATCATAATTTAGAAAAGCATCCTCTATTGATCATTATCTTCAGCACAGAAATGTTTTCACTATCAGTTCCTGCAATCTCAGTTCAAAAAGTTTCAGCTGATATAGCCTTGGCACTTACTGGATCCTGATTCTCATCCAGCCACTTCTCAAAGTCCTCTTGAGTCTTTCAGACACTGTTTGAGACTATGCTATACGCTGGGATGGAATGGATGTGAAGCTAGAGTGGCTTTGTGGGAGCTTATGACAGACTTGCTGAATCTTTAGCATGTCATTGTTTTCTAGTCAGGCATTACACAGCACACCTCTGTCTCGTATCATCAATGCAAATTGCTAACAAAGGCATCTTTAAAAAGCAGGAAAAATATCAGTTGCATGCCATCTACCAACATGGCCTACCTGTGTAACCTTCAGTCCCATATTTTCTTTTATGATCAAAGACTTTCTTGCTATCCAGGACTTTTCAATGTCTGCGTGGGACCACACTGAACTTCATCTGAACAAACCATGGAAGATGCAGCTAGATGATGCACAAGTGGAAAATCAAAGGCTTCTATTCGTACAACTGTGGTGAGAAAATCGAATGTATTATAACAGTGTCCCAAATATGGATTCTACGGTGAAATGGATGATATCCATAGCACCACAGAAGAGGCCTTGAAATGGCTTGTGGACCTACAACTGCAGCTACAGAATGTTACTCTACAGATGCCATGCGCCTGTGAGAGGACTTTTCAGAGTTTATTTTTCACCACAGGCATTGGAGGAAAAAGTACAATTGAAGACATAGTTTGAGTATGAATAATGACTTGTAGACAACTGTTTTTTATTTTCATTTTTGTTTTCACTGACTGAGAATGTAAATTGAACTTCAGTGCTATTGTGCTTTGTTCTCATTCTTTGTGTGGAAATGTGTTCTGCATTACAGTGCATGGATAAACTAGAACAGTCCCAAATATCACCCTTCAGCTTTTGTATAGCACAAAAGCCAAGAAAAGATAGAGAATGTGGTTTTATGACCAACAGATGGTGTAATTGGTATCATAGATGTTTTTATGTTAAAGGGTCAGAGGTTCAGCCTCCATCTGGAGCCTTCTCAAATCCACTGTATATCTAAATGATTAAAGAAGTTATACTGGGTCAAAAACATAACCATCTGCCCACAGGGGAGAAATGTGGCTCTCTCAGTTTTAGCTGTTAGACTAGTTAGGCTTTTTGCACTCCCTGTTGTACACTTTATGCTGATCGATATACTGATGATATACTGGCCTTCTGTTCAGCAGAATCATCCAGCATCCATTATTTCTCCATATCCTCAAAGACTAATTCTCAGTTATCCGTGACACACCTTCTGAAGAGTAAAAAGTGCAGCTTTCATTACCTTTATTCTGATTTGAACTAAAGAATGAACAGAAAGTAATGGACTAAAATCAAAGAAACATTACAATTATATTTGCAATTGGATGTAGAAGCTAATTTTGATGCTCACTTGAGTCAGCCTCGTCTAGTGAACTACATATGTGTCTAGGACCCAGCAACTCCCAGCTTTCTAAAGAGAATCTTTTTCTGGGTCTTGGTTTTCTCATCTGTAAAGAAGATAGACCCCAGCTGCAAAGTCTGGCTTAGAATCAGAACATCCTCAAAGTTTATCAGATACTATGGATGCGGTGGATGGATGGATAAATAAATCTGTGGCTAAGGTTCAGACACAGCTCTTAATTTATTTCTCTCTCAGGGGGCTTGTGAGGTTAGGCTGTTAGCTAACTACTACAGTTTTGAAGATGTAAAACCCTACAAGGGCTAAGTACAGAAGGTGGGTGAATTTCTGGCCTCAGCAAAGTAAATGGCAAAACTGGGATTCCAGTGGGCCAGGATTTCACTTGTTTTTTCTTTACTTCTCGCCTTACACTGTTACATAGTTTTGCTGCATCATTAAATTGTTGTCACATTTTACCTCAGTAGCAGCCACATTTCAATGGTGATTGAAGTGATTCCTTTATGGATAGCTTGTGAAATTATTTTGCAAAGGTTTTAAGGATCTCTTTGAATGAAAGATGCTGAATATACTTAACATTATGAATGCTAAATTACAAATTAAATGACCCCTTACTGTTTTTGATTTGTTGAGTTACACCAATGATGCTATTTGTTATTCCTAGAGAGGGCACATCTATACACAACTATTATAGGAAAGCATGATTTGGAAATTTTATGTCCTGTTGTCCAGAAGTAGTAATAACTTGATGTATTCTTGGTGAAAAGGGACATGAACGCTTAACCTCCAGGAGAATGTTGTGAGGCAAGCAGGTGATGAATTTAACAGGTCAGAATCCAGCATCTTTTAAATATAACTTCACTAGGTATTAGAAATTTATTAAAACAGGATTTATGTTATGAAAGCTTAGTGATCACTTATTACTTGTTTTCTGCCTGAGTTAAAGGCGTAGACAGAATTTTAAAAACGGTTTAGTCAGAAACTCTCTCTGAAGCAACAACAGACTAGGATTTATATTTTTTTCAGAATATTAACAAGAAATGTAAAGTTACCATCTCATAAAAATCCTGTGACTTGAATGTGATGCACCTACTTCATTTTAGGTTGCACTGAATAAAACAAGAGATCCTACTCCATTTGGTCACAACCTTAATACAATAAGACTATATTAAGAAAGCCTTGAATAGTTATTTTAAAACTGACCAAAAAACTGGACAAAGGGGAGTGGGAAACGGGAAACAAGGATCCGCTATTTCAAAATAAATGACAGAATTATTCCTACTGCATTGTTTTCTATCCAGCTGCTATCATTTAATGCCACCATTACTTAGATTTAGGTATGTTGTGGCTGAGAGGGAATATGGATGTACATATTCTTATCATACTTCCAATTTTAAAAAAGTGTGTGTGTATTTATACCATTATGCCGAATATAATAAAATGGAAGCAGCAACTTTAGGTGTCCATATTTGAATCTTGGCCTTCAATACATTTATTTATTTATTTTAAAAGGCAACAAACATCCCACACAAACATCCTTCTTTCCTTCCCCCTCTTTTGCTCTGTCTCTCCCTCTCTCTCTGTTCCCTCTGTGACGAAAGCTCATGCTCTATGGGCTGGGGAACATCCAGTGTTGGTTGGCTTAATGGACCAGATGGCATATGGTTTTGCAGCATAGCTAAGTGCCACAGAAGCAGAGGAGAGAAGCTTAGGCCTGCAGGCTGTTTCCTGAGATAGACTGTAGCACAGTACGTGAGAGCTGTTTTTGGGGCCAGTTGCAGTCAACTCTCCCAAGTCCCAACCAACCCCCTAGGCCTAAGCTCGAGGCTCACCTGAGTCTCCACTGCAGCCACAACTTCCATGCTATTTTTAGAGCGCTTGCTGGAGCCCCTCTATTGTAAGTCTGTTTACCTGAGCTGGGAGGTTCATTCTTGTGGAAGCAGGGACAGAAATCAGATGCCTTTGAAGGAGCAACCCATCGCTTAATCTACACTAGCACATTTGCATAGGGTGATCACAGATCCAGAGCCATCCAACTTTCTGCAATTCCACTGCTCCCCTTTGCTCCAGGCCACCCAGACAAATGTTGGCCTTGCCAAGGTGGCCTGCCTCCAAAGCTGGGAAGTAGGGATATAATCACTGAATCCCTATTTGAATATGTCTTAATGTCTTCCAAATATTTTTGTTTTGCTCAACATCTTCTAGACATTTAATATTTTATTAGTGCCTACCCTGGAAAGTTCTCATAAAGGGAAGAGGGGGAAAGTCTTTGAAGAGGGAAGAAGGAAAAAATAAAAGATTCAGAAAGATCTCAACACAATCAAATTGTCTATGCTGAGTAATGTGAAGGGAAAGTTTTGTTCAGGTGTGTGTATTCACATGGATTTACATGATACAACGTATTATAACTACAAAGACCTACACTTCCGAACTCATAAGAGTAGTTTGGAAAAAAAGTTCACAATCTACACAGTCGGAACTAAGCTGCTGTAGTGTTCACAGATCTGTGTCTAATGTGCATAGAATTAGAGTGTTCAACAATCAATACAGAATGACAGAGGGGTAAGAAGCAGAAGAACTGGGGTTTACAAAAATGAACAGACTTAGTTAACTTCTCTCAGATTATTTTTCATGTTGACATTTTAAAAATGCAAAGTAATAACAAACAATAGAAGAAAAACAACTTGTAACCAGGAGCACAAGAACTGACAAGACAGATAAGAACAGTTTTCATATCTACCGTACAAATGCCTATTAAGACAATTTTAAAACTTGATATCATGAGAACCCATGTATATATTTAGAGACTGCTTGCTAAAAACCTTTTTGAAAAGTAGCAGTATAGATATGGGGGAATGATTTTCATAACAGTTTCTTTGCTCATCTTTTTCTGTTCACCAAGTATCTGTGAACAGCTCAGGAATTTGTTATTCAAAACTTTTTTTCTGAATAATTTCTAATGGTTTGTGATGTGTAGCTTGTCTGTGAACATTCTGAGGGTTTGCTATACAAATCTGAGCTATTTTGATTGGACATAAGTCACATGGTGTGTTTTTGTTCTATTACAAATCAGAATCCCCATGTGAATACTCCGGAATCTGAAGTTTGCTTTCTGTCAATATTCTCCAATATTCATGGTTTCCAAGGTTATTAGAATATTCACTGGGGGCAAAATTCACTCTCATGCAAAGGGCCAGCAGCAGGCAAAAAAGTCCAACGTAAATCCTATTAAAACCCTCAGATTAGGGCTTAAATAAAATGTAAATAAAGCATGGACTTTGCGCTCACCCTCCATTCTGGGGTGAATTTCACCCAAAATGAACACAAAGTACATGCGGCTTGTCTACACTTACATTTTATAGCACTCTAACTTGCTGGTTCAGGGGGGTGAAATCACTTGCCTGAGCGCAGCAAGTCTGAGTGCTTTACAGCGCTAGTGTAGACAGGCTCCGAGCGCTGGGAGCTGTGCTCCTAGTGCTTGGAGCTAATCCCCTCATGCAGGTGGATTACCAGGAGCGCAGTGAGACCTCTCTCCTACCGCTGGCGTGCGACCACACTCGCACTTCTAAGCGCTGCCGGGGGAGCTAATTTATTTACATATTCCAACATAAATCATGGCAGAATTTTTTTTAAGCATTCATCCAGATCTTATAATGACTGACTGTATTTTGAAGCCATTCCATCATCTTACCTCATCACACCCAAACCTAGCAAAATTATTAAAGGGAATCAAATCATTGAGAAGTTTGTCTCAGAGTAACCCTACAGGCTTATAATTGTCATCCTTGCCTTCCTCTCCTCTCCCCACACCCTTCAATGTCTGTCTGTCTGTAACATATGTTTGTAGTCTCATGTTGAAGTTGGATTGAGTGTTTTTCAGAGTGGGAACAATGTTTTCACTTTACAGCATGAGATAGCTAGCACATTTTTGGATGCTTGAATAATAGTAAAATACTTGTTCTGATGGAAGACGTATTTTGAAATTCAAGTCTGCCTTTGCAGCCAGTGCTGTGTCCAAAAGAAGCTCTCTTTCTTCTTCCTCCCAGGGCCATAGTCCTGTTTTATTTGCTTGATGCCTCACAGACCCACAGCTGCAAACAATGAATCCCTAGCTCCTGCATTTTATGATCAAGCCCAGGGAAAGCCCTCAATCTACACAGTTTAGTCTATGTTTGGCCTTGTCATGTGACCTTTACCTTGGGCAGTGGCTCACTATTGTTTCCAGCTATCACTACATAAGACATTTAATTGCTTCCATTTAGCTTAAAAGAAAGGTGCTTAGCACCTCACCAACTTTAACAAAGTCTGAGATTGTCTACTGTTAGCCATTAACACCTCCCAGTCTAAAAAAAACAGCTTAAACTGACACTATTTAGAAATAGATTTGGGGTCTTTGCATGCCAAATTTCAGCCTGCATTGAATGTGCTTGTACTTTAGTAAATACTATTTCTAGTGGAAATATGCATCTGATCAAAACACTGGCAGTGCAGTGAGACAGTACTATAATATGCTCTTGAGGTGCTAGGGGAAATATGTCTTTTAAGATGCAGACTACTCTTACTGTGCTGGATAACTGAAGGCCTCCAAACTTATTTTTCTTGTAGTCTTATTATATAAATTACAGAAGCATCTAGAAATCCCAACTGAGGTTGGGACCCATTGTGTTAGCCTTCATGCATACGTGTAGTAAGAGACAGTCTTTGCCTCCCAAGAGATTTTAGTCTAAATATGGTAGCATTCACCCAGATCTAAATAGATCTCTTCATGAGTTTATAATCTAAGTGGATATCTTAAAGTTTGAATTTTAGCTCTTTCCAAGTTTTAGGCCTAGTCAGCCACCCAGATCTGCATGCTTGTGGTGGTTCTCTGTCCAATACCCACTCCAGGTGTCAGTGTTATTTCAATTCCACCTCCTCATTTGGATCCAACAATCAGTGGGCTACAGCAGAAAAAACTGCCTTCCCTAATTGCCTTCCCCTGCTTGGAAGGGTGACTTCAGTTCTACCTCTTGGCTTTCCAATGTGCACATATGCCTAAGTGGGGTGTGTGTAGCCCCATAAACAGGTGAGGTGGGAAGGTTTTGTAACACCCTCATGGGTGTTGGATGGTGAATCATGAGTACAAGAAGATGGGGAGATGTGATCACAGCTGGCAAGAAAGTTGGGTGTAGGGCCATGCTACATTTTCAAAGGACCCCTCAAATGGTTGTTTTGTTACTGAGTATCTATAATTTCTATTATGCATATTTTAGAATGATTCTAGCATAGAGGCCAGGAAAGTAACGTTTGAACAATCCGGTTAGTATCAAGACAGAGTAGACCTATTTTTCATTAGCACAAAAACTGCCAGTGTACATATAACACAACAAGACATATTCCCCCAAATGTTTCCTTTTACTGGGACACTGAAACAGTTTAATGCTCAAATGCTTTGGGTTAACTCTAAATATCTTTTTAAGGAGTTTTTACAGCTCATGTACATTTTTTATATCTTAGGATGCAAAATACTTTTGCAGTAGCAGCTTCATAGATCAGTGAATGCCAACACCCCACAACCTAGTTTAAAATAATTAAGTCCAGATGGAATGACAGAAAGGAGGGAGTACACCATTCTCTGTAGTGACCTGGATCATATTTCAGAAGTGTAAAATCAAAGCTACTCAGCCATACCTTCACTTCTTTCTTAATATTTTCCTTATGTATTTCACCTCCCATCCAAAAAATAATGATTTCTACCATAAACAGAAAAGGGAATTGCAGATTTCCTTTTAAAAAAAAGAAACTAATACAATCACTTATTTTCAAATGTTCAAGTAAATAATCTTCTTTGGGTTTATAATCTTTGAGAAACTAATGGCATTAGGTAGCATGGAATTATGAATTTTATAATGTAAATATAATTTTGCAAAAGGAAATTACCTGGTTGCCATCAAAAAACACCCAATCTATATTATTGATCACTAGCTCCTTTAAGAGGACAACTTCAGTAACTTGTTATTGAATTAAGATGTGTTTTTCCCTAGAAACCACATGCTAAATTTTACTAAAAGTGTTAATGCAAGTTATTCTTGATCAGCTACTTTTAACCTATTTTTATGAAGCATCAGCCTGGTATCCCTATTGAAGTGAAACCCTCATGGCCAGAACCTTAGCTGCTGTAAAAAATCAACATATCTTCAAAAATCTGGACCTTTAGCTGCAAAAGAAGCATTGAAATTTAGGATGAGGCTCGTGTGGATTTCATCTTAATCCCACCTGAATTTGATGAATGCTTTTCCAGGTACTTTAATGGGAACAGGACTGGATCCTATGTATGTTACTTGAAGAAATATGCCTTATGATGAAATACATGAACAAACTGATTTCATGCAAATATAACAACAATACACCTTTGCCCATAAAATTGTCTATATATCGTTCATGCAAGCCAAAAGTACTAAAATGTAAAGTGTTCCAACTAAATCTTGCAATCTGTTAACTTCCTAGTGTCAAAAGCTTAAACAGACTCCCCAACCATCATTATCACCATCCCCTTGCCCTGGCCTATATAAAGAAACCAGACTAGATTCAAAAGAGGGACTTAAGAAGCCTGTTGCCTAATCGAATTCATAAGCCAAGTCGGGGGCCTAAAGCATAGTATGGGGAGAGTTAGGCACCTAAAAAAGGATTCATAGAAGCCAGCTCACTGACTAGGGAGCTGCCTAACCTACCCAATAGGAAATGCTAAGAAGAGGGATGGGTCTCACAATTAGTTATTTTTCTAAAAGATCTGCTCTAGGAATTATTTTCGGGAAGTTCTATGGCCTGTACTATACAGGAGGTCAGACTAGACGACAATGGTCCCTTCTAGTCTTAAAAATCTATGAGTCAAAGGGAATTAGGCACCTAATTCTGGCCTAGAGGGAGCTGCCTCCCTCCCTTCAGGATTCACAACTACCCTGAAGTTAGGACTGACCTGGCTTAGGCACCTTTTTCATAGCCGGAAGTGCACCGCCCCTCACACTCAAGAGCCCTGTAGTTAGGGCACTCAGACAGAATGTGGGATACACAGGTTCAAATCTCCACTCTTCCTGATCCAGAGCAGGGACTTGAATCCAGGTCTCTCACATCCTGTGGGAGTCCCTTAACTACTGTGCTTTTGAGTGTGGGGAGGCACTGGTGGTAGCAGCAGCACCACCATCTCTGTTTGTGACAAAAAAAAACTAACCCAGTGAACATTTAAGTGTTACGTACAAAGTGGAACAGCTTCAACAGGGGAGTGTCTCACACTAGAATGCCCTCCATTAGGCCAATGGTCTGGGTTCATCACAAAGAAAAAAATGGGTAATTGAACGGACATGAGCAACACACCTCATAGAACAACAGTGACGAAAGGTAGGTAACCATTTTTTCTTCTTCGAGTGCTTACTCATGTCAATTCCATTCTAGGTGACTCAAGTAGTATCCATGGAGGTGGGCTGGGAGTTCACAGTCGTGTGGTTTGCACCACTGCTCTACTGAAGCCACCATCATCATGGGCCTCCTGGGTAAATGCGTAATGAGACGTAAACATGCTGATGGATGACCAGGTAGCAGCCCTGCAGATATCTTGAATCGGCACTTGGGCCAGGAACGCCGACGAGGCTTACACCTTAGTCGAGTGGGTGATTACATTTGCTGATGGAGGCACTTTCGCCAGATCATAGCAGAAACGGATGCAGGCAGTGATTCTGTAGGCGGACATTGGAAGACCTTTCATCCTGTCTGCCACAGTGACGAACAACTGCATCAACTTATGGAACGGCTTATTCTTTTCGATGTAAAAGACTAGTGCTCTCCTGATGTCCAGAGAGTGTAATTTGCATTCTTCCGCTGACTTATGAGGTTTTGGAAAGAAGACAAGTATATGTCCTGCTTTATATGAAACTGTAAAACTACCTTGGACAGGAAAACCAGACGCCGTCGCAGCTGAACCTTGTCCTTGTAGAACACTGTACAGAGTGGCTCCGAGGTAAGCACCCTAATCTCAGAGATCCTGCGGGCAGATGTTACTGCTACCAGGAAAGAAACCTTCCAGGAGAGGAGGAGAAGGGAACGGGAAGCCAGAGGCTCAAAGGGGGAACCTATGAGCTGCAAAGCACAAGATTCAGGTTCCAAGGAGGGACGGAGTCCTGGATGTGGGGATAGAGTCACTCCAGACCCTTCAAAAAAATGAACCATCATATTGTGAGCAAAGACCGACCTGCCTTGGAACAGAGGATAGAAAGCTGAAATAGTGGCCAAGTGGACCTTAACTGATTAAAGGGACAGACCCTGGAGCTTGAGATGTAGAAGATCGTCCAAGATCGACTGCAGTGAGGCCTGCTGAGACTGGATATCCTGATCCAAGGCCCCGCATGTGAACCTCTTCCATTTGGCCAGGTAGTTTGCCCCAGTGGAGGACTTTCTGCTAGCCAAAAGGACCTGCTGGACAAGGGCCGAGCACTTCCTGCTCTTCCGCATTCAACCACGCAGCAGTGAAACCATCAGGTGCAGTGCTGCCAAGTTCAGGTGTAGCAGACCACCGTGGTTCTGGGACAGCAGGTCCAGCCAGAGAGGCAGCTGCAGCAGGGCACGCACCAAAAGGTCTGGCAATGTGCCGAACCAGTGCTGATGAGGCCAAGTCGGGGCTATCAGGATTACCTTTGCCTTGTCCTGTTTGATCTTCCTGGGGACTGTGGATTAGTTGCACTGGCAGGAAGGTGTACATTAGGGTCTTGACCACAGGAGCAAAAAGGCATCTGACAGGGAGCCTCTGTCAATCCCCTGAATCGAGTAGAATGCATGGCACTTCCTGTTCTGTTGGGACGCGGACCAGTCCACCCGGAGAGTCCTCCGCCGCACCTTTGGAAGATCACGTTGACCACCTCCAGATGGAGTGGACATTCATGGTGAGAAGAGAAGGACCTGCTGAGGTGATCTGCTAACATGTTCCTGACCCAGGGAGGTGCCCAGCCACGAGATGAATGGCATGCTGCACACAGAAGTCCCAGAGACGGACAGCTTCTTGGAAAAAGGGCTGATGACCTGGCTCTGCCCTGCTTGTTGATAAAAAATGTTGCAGCGATGTTGTCTGTCAGGATCTGTACCACCTTGCCTTTCAGGTGGGTTAGGAAAGCAGGGCAGATCAAGCGAACCTCTTTGAGCTCTCTGACGTTTAAGTGGAGGGAGCAATCGTCCTGCGACCAGTGACCTTGTGTGCTGAGATTGCCCAGGCGGGATCCCCAGCCCAGGTCTGAAGCATTGGTGAGCACTGTCAGCGACAGGGACGGGGCCACAAATGGATCTCTCTCCAACACCAAGCCAGGATCCAGCCACCATTCCCGGGATGACCATATGTGATCCAGCATCTGACTAACAGGTCTCAACTGCGCCTGTTGGGGATGTAGACTGACACCAACCATGCTTGCAGTGGTCGGAGATGGAGCCGGCCATGACAGACCACGTAAGTACATGCTGGCATGTGGCCTAACAACCTCAGGCAGATGCAAGAAGTGGTGAGCAGGTGGGCCCCTCACATGAGAGATCAAGTCTGACATGGCTTGGAAACGGGCCTCCGGAAGGAAGGCTCTGGCCTGCATGGAGTCGAGGATTGCCCCGTGAACTCTATCTGTTGCATCAGTATTAGCATATATTTATTTTTGTTTATTAACAAGCCCATACCGTGGCAGACAGCATATCAGATTGAGGCTCTTCTGCACTTGATCCCGAGATCTGCCCTTGATGAGCCAATCATCAAGATACAGATAGACCTGGAGATTTTGGCAACTCAGGTAAGCGGCCCCTGGTGCCATGCATTTTGTAAACACTCGAAGGGCCAATGAAAGTCCAAAATGGAATGCCGTGAATTGGAAGTGGCGCCAGCCCAATACCCGTCTGTGCCCTTGGAAGATGGGAGATATGAAAATATGCACCCTTCAAGTCAAGGGCGGCGAACTAGTTTCCTGGTCCAGGGAGGGAATGATGGAGGCTAGGGAGATGATGTAAAACTTCAACTTCTTGAGATATTTGCTGAGGCATCGCAGGTGGTCCAGGATGGGTTTTAGGCCCCCTTTCACTTTTGGCTTTAGGAAATAGTGGGACTAGAACTCCTTCCATCTCATTTCCCAAGGGACTTCCTCCACCACTCCCAGCTGTAGGAGGCTTTCCACTTCCTAAGCGAGGAATTGCTCCCGAGAAGGGCCCCTGAAGAGGGACAGGAAAGGGCAGCCAAGAATTGCAGGGTGTATTCCAGAAATATAATGTCGAGCATCTAACAGTCCAAGGTTACTCGCAACTAGGCCAACTGCAAGGGAGGTAGGCTGTTGAGGAAAGAGTAGGGTTGTCATAGGTTTCACCCCCACTCTGAACTTTGGGGTACAGATGAGCAGACCTGCATGAGAACCCCTAAGCTTAATTACCAGCTTAGATCTGGTTGCTTCCACCATCCCTATCGTTTAAAACAGCTGTTCATGAGTCATTTGGGAAACTCTGTTCCCCTCCTCCGTAATCTCTCCCTCCCAGGTACTGCAACCCTTCCTTGGGTAACCTTGAGAGACTTCTCCACCAATTTCCTGGTGAACACTGATCCAAACCCCTTGGAACTTAAAACAAGGAAAAAATCAATCAGGATCTTAAAAAGAAGACTTTTAATTAAGGAAAAGGGGTAAAAAAAAAAAATACCTCTGAGAGATTAGCATATAAGCTACTCTCACAAACAACAGATTCAAAACACAGAGGATGTTCCCCTGGGCCAAAACCTTAGTACACAAAAGAAAACCCAATTTGATTATCCCTCTAATGCAAAAAGACAAAGTCACAAAAGGAAATAAACATAAGCTAATTCATTCCTCCTCTAATACTCACTACCCTGGGTGATTCCTTGATCTTTTCACTCCGGCACAGAACTTCATGAACAGACAAAAGAAAAACTTTCCTCCTTCCTCTTGAAAAATCTTGTCCCCCCCATTGGTTCCTCTGGTTAGGTGTGAGCTAGGCTAGATGAACTTCTTAACCCTTTACTGTCTGTTTATGACAAAGGTGGATCTGGGAAATTGACTAGGGCGTCACTCTCGAGCACAGCCTCGAGACGAGCGCTTCTGGTCCCCATGGTGTTTCGCCAGGCCAGGCTGAGCTGGTGAACAGGAAGTGGAGGGGCGGCAATGACTAAAACCCATGTCTCTGTCTCTTCTAGAGAAGCCCTGCCGAAGAGGCCAAGGCCTAGGAAGAGGGGGCAGCCTGAACTGCTTCCTTGCTGTTTGTGGCGCATCCAGGCCCAGCAAGTGGAGGGTGACTCGAGTGTCCTTGAGTCCATGCAGCCTCACATTCGTCTGCTCAAAGAAGAGTTTGCTCCCATCAAATGGGAGGTCTTGGATGGAGGACTGCGTCTCCTGGGACAGATCCGCGGTTTGAAGTCAGGAACTGCATCTCGTTACCATGGTCGAGACGATGACCCTGGCCATCAAATCGGTTGCATCCCAGGGCATATGGAGGAAGCTCCTGGCTGCTGCTGTACCCTCCTCTTTGATGTGGTGAACTTTGGGACCAAGTCCTGGGCAGAGAATCTTTGAACTTCCTGAGGGAGTCCCACAGATTAAATTTATGTGTTCCCAATGAAGTTTGGTGGTTCGCTACCCTAAACTGAAGGCTGTCCATTAAATAAACATTCCTCCCAAAAAGGTCCAGCCTCTTGGCATCTTTATTTTTGGGGTAGAACTTGCTTGCACTTATCCATCTCTCTTGTTGGCCGCAGATACGACCAATGACCCTGGGGCAGACGGGTATATAGATATTTGAACACTTTAGCAGGGACAAAATACTTCTTTTCTGCCCACTTGGAGGTGGGTGGGATAGAGGACGGGTTTTGGCAGAGGGCCTTCGCTATTTTTAGAATCCCATCATGCATGGGCAATGCGACTCACAAGGAGGCTGCCACCATGAGCATGTTGAATAAAATGTCCAACTGTTCTGCTATTTCTTTCACCTCCAGGCCCAAGTTCAGCCACTCTTTGGAGGAGGCCTTGGTCTTCCTTAAAGTCATCAGGTGTCTGGCATGAGAGGGCCGCACTTCTGCATCTGATGATGATGATGAGCATTAGACCACCAGGGAAAGGCCTCAGTGAAGGGATGGTCTTTTGGAGTGGGCATCCACACCTCTGCCCCAGGATCCGATTCTGCTCCACACACTGAGCCCAGTGCCATCAGTTGCTTCTCTGAAGCAGCAACGGAGAAGTGGTGGAAGAGGGCATCAGCATAACTGATATGCCCCACACATTCCAATATAGCCACTGGCCTTGCTGCCAGGTCAGCACCATGAAAGTCGAGGTGGTCTCAGGCGCCGACAAGGGCTGCTGCTGTTGTAGCAAGAGGCTGAAGTCCTGTTCCAATCCAGATGAGTCCCCTTCCGGTGACCAGGGTGGGGCCATCAAAGCTTTTGTCTGGCAGCTGACCATAGCCAGGGGAGAGTGATGCCTCAAATCAAGAGGACCGTTTTTCCAGAGACCAGTGCTGGGAAAGGGAGATTGTTGCCATGCCAGTGACTGGTCCTGTAGTCAAGGGAACGATGCACCAATGGAGATCTAGGCTGAGGGATCAGCTGGCAGGAGGATGATCGGTGCTGGGTGTATGGAGCCTGATGTCTCCCTATAGATGAGCCGTGCCGTGCTGATGGTGACCGCAAGCATGGTGCCAGCACCCTGGGTCGTCTAATGGACAACCTAGGCTGCAAAGCCAGGGAATGCTACCTCTTCTCTGGCAACTTATGGCATTCAATTGGGGCAGTCTCATGCCTGGTTTACCCTCATAGGTAGCCTTAGCCAGATCCAACACCATGAGCAGTACCAGCAGTGCCAGGAGAGCTCTCTGATCCTTGGATGCCAGGAGGGCCTCAGATGTCGATAGCCCCGCCAAATGTCTGAGTCCCCACCACTCCTGGAAGGCGGATCTGGATCCGTAGGGGAACCTTGGAGGGCTGTCCTGAGAGGTATTGTGGCTCCGGAGAGGGCGGGCAGCCCGAACTTGGTCCTTTGCCCAACGCCCCTTTGATCTTTTTTGGTTGCAATGGGGAGTTTTGCTTCTTTAGCTGCTTCTGGGGCACCGGTGAAGGGGAGCAGTGCAGTGCACTGTGCACTGAAGCACTGTACTGGGCATGGAGTCAGAGTGGGAAGACTCCAATGCTGTGTGAAGTGAGCCCTCCATGAGGAGGGCCCTTAGACAAATATCACTCTCCTTTTGAGTTCTAGGATGAAAGTTCTTGCAAATACAACACTTGTCCTTCATGTGCGACTCCTCCAATCACTTTAGGCAGCTGTTATGGAGGTCACTAACAGGCATAGGCCTATTGCAGGCAGAACAAGTCTTAAAACCCAGGGACCAGGGCATGTCCCGCCTTGGGGCTAAGTCCCTGTTGGGACTCTAGTTCACTGATTAACACTACTTAACCCCTACTTACTGACTAACTACTGTAAACAAGCTGTATATAAAGCTCACGATGAGAGAAAACTGCTATTCACTTCTGAAGCAAGGGGAAGGTGCTCCGACTGTCACGGGTGGTAAGACAGGGCTGCGAGGGCATAGGGCCAGCAGCACTTAATATACTGATGCACGAGGGCGCATTCCAGAGGGTGCCACTGCCAACTCTATGGATACCACTACAGCAACAATCTCCAATGACTGTGCACGTGGGTGCGCACACATCTAGAATGGAATCAACATGAGCAAGAACAAGAAGATGAGCCATCATTACTGCACAAGGCGAGTAACTTCTTCTTTCTTCCCTCACCAAATGGAAAGGAACCCCTTTTTACTTTTTACCTTCCACATCCTGGATGAGCACTCTCTATGCTGGACTATTGGGAGCTCCTCCATCACCACTATCTTTTGTACATGTCATGCATACTCACAGCATGCCTGTGGACTGAGCCTCACAGGCAAGATAGGTAAGGGAATGCCTACTTTGTAAATACCATGGAGGCTAACATGAATTTAGGTGCCAAGTAGTTGGGTAGTGTCAGGACTCAGGTGGCTTTGTGTATGCCCACTGCCTGGAATGTAGGCACCTATATGATTAGATGGTAGCTGAGCAGTGGTTATGTGAATGCCAGTGGCATCTAAAAGTTAGACTTAGATGCCTAAAAGAGGAGTTAGGCACCTAAGTTCTCTGTGGTGCCTAACTCCTCCTTTAGGCATCTAAGTCCAGCTTTTAGATGCCACTGGCATTCACATAACTTTTTAATAAATAAATAATTAAATAAATAAAAGCTAATATGTAGCAGGTCAGATCTGCCTAAATTGGGACAGGAACATCTATCCCTGTGCCAGTTATAGCCCCTATACCTCAGGAAAGAATTTACTTGAACAGTGGCTTTGTAGCCTGTCTGTAGTAACATTCAGTACCAAATACTTCAATTAATGCTAGCTGTAACAATTCTACTTTACATCAACAAACCACAGGTTAACTATTTCCTTATTATGCACTATCACCATTAGAAAAAGGATGGTCTGATGATCTCAAAAATAGTAATGTCAGGTTTTCAGTTGAGAAAAGAAATGTTACTTTTTTAACTAGCATGTAGAAGTTAGCAAAATGGGCCAGATTACAATGCACATTAAAAAGAGGGGGAAATAACCCATGATTTAATCCAGGTGTATTCCTGGACTTGCAATTTGTGGTGGAATTCCATCACTTACTACCAAATGATGCTTCAGCATCTGAGCTAATTATATATATTTTAAAAAATGTTCCTAGCCCTTCTAATTGCAAGGAAAAACCTTCCGAAGGTGAACAGAACATAAATCAATAGTAACCCTTGAGCGTGCAGATAGCCCAAAATAAAAAGTGTGAGAAGTGAATGGGGTATTGACTTGGATACCTAATATTTCAACATTGGTCAGTACTAAGCTTACATGTTAATATGTTTATTCTGTACTCCTAAACCATTTCCTACGCTGCCCTAGGTGTCAAAGCCTCACATGTCCTTCACCTACTGTCAAATGCTTAACTTTGCCCCTGACAAATTAACAATTCAGTTGTGTGTTAATACAAAAATATGGTACACTGAAAATTGAAAGCCTAGTGACAGGATAAAATTAACTTAAAAAAGAATACTGTGTGCTTAGTCATTTGCACATTTAAGTCAGGAGTGTGTTCCCAGAATGGTATAGCATTTTGATCAAGCTTGTTGCACAGGAGAAGGGCCTTTTATTCTGGTCCTCTGCCAGAGAGATTTGGGAGGTAGGATGTTCATACGATTGAGACAGTCTCAAGAGAGCTGGGTTTTATTCCCAGCTCTGTCACAGGATTTTTCTGTGAGCCTGGGGTCTGTGCCTCAGCTCCCATCTTGGAAGTGGGGATAATTCCAGGCCTATTCAGATTGTCATCTCTTCAGAGTCTTTTGTTGTTTGTCCAGTACCTAGCACAATGGGGTCTTTACCAGTTAGGGATCCTTGGAGTGCTACTGTAATACAAATACTTAAGCCATCCCTTCACATGTGTGTGAAGGCCTCTATGTGCCGTCAACTTCAGGCTACTACTCTTGTTGCTAGCAGCAAATAGTGTCAGTCATGAAGGTGTGCTAAACCATACAGTGTACTAAAATGCTTCTTATAAAATGGATTGCCCTTGTAAAACGCAATACAGTGGGATTCACCCTCTTTTGGGCCAATGGTTTTCTTTGAAAGGGTTGCATTAGAAGAGGATGTTGATCTAGCTACAAGATGTGCAGAAACAGATTCTCCCATATCTGACTACACAACAGAAGGTAAAGCACATGCACTGAGTTAAGAGGGAGCAGATATAGGATAGTGAAGTTGCAAGCTTGTTTCCCAGTGGCTGCACACTTCTGATATATAATGGAAGCATGTATCCTGAATGATGTGGTGAAACCTTAGAGAAAGCTCACTTGTAGGAGGAAATTCTTGTGATGTTAGGTTACGTCTACAATATGAGCTAAGGGAGTCATTCCCAGGCTTGTGTACACAGCTTAACGCTAGCTCAAGTCTAAATAACAATGTAGCCATGGCAGCATAGGTAGCAGCAGCACTATTTAGGCACATCATGTACAAGCCTGCCTGAAACCGGTGGGTACCAATTTAGGACAGCGAAGCCATGCCTTTGCTGACGCCACCTGTGCTACCATGGCTACGTTGGTATTTATACTCCGCTAGCTCAAAGAGAACTAGTGTATGTATACACAAGCAAGGGAATCACACAGTCCGAGCTCTCAGTGTAGGCACAGCAATCAGTTGAAGCCCAAATGTAATTAATGCACACACAAACTGCTTCTATGACCACACCAAATGGCATGTGAACTGCATAAGCAGAAATTCTCTAACCAGTTAACCCCAGCTTATTTGCAAGTCTTCTCCATTCAAAGTGGTTTATTTGGTAGTTGAAAAAATAAGATGCAGGACCTGAGTATCACAAAGGTTTAGGAGTCTAACAATGTAGAGAATTGACCAAGTTTTTTTTTTTTTTTTTTTTTTTGTTGAGGTTTTTAGCACACTGTTTTCACCCCGTGCAAGTTTACTGTTGGGAGCACACAGGCACTGTTCTTAGAACATGCTCCATTCACATCCTTAAAAAATATCTATGTGAGGTACCTTTCCATGTTATACTGACATAGAAAGGAGATGTCTTTACAGTTTCCTGTAGTCCAAAGCCTGTAGTCAAAAAGGGGGAGAATCTGTCCTTGTTCTGAATCAGGATTTTGGCAATACTTGCTGATAAAATACACTGTCAACACTTGCAGAAGTAGGGCTCTGAATGACTATAAAGTATTCCAAGCAGAACACTATACACCTTTGGTGGTGTATCTGAATGCAGATATCTTGATATACTTGGAAAGGCAGCACACAGACAACCTCACTATGTACTGAAAAAATTGACTAAAAAAAGTGTCTTATGTACAACATTCCACACAAATTTGTAGTAATTTAACTGTGACACATGACGTTTTGAATCAAATATGTTTAGCTTTATTTAAACAAGGTTCTTTCCCAAATATAGCACTGTAGTCTTTGTAGCAGCAACCAAAAAGTACATTATAAAACAACCCAGAATACAGAATAGGCAGAATATAAAAAGTGTTTTCAAACACAATTAGACTTTCTAAAAAGTCCTGGAGTACACAGTAATGATCTATATGTTATAAAAGTTACCATAAATTATGTCACCTTCCCTCAGTTGTTGTTTTCCAAGTGATTGGTGTTATGTTTGTACCCCTATCTGTGTTTACTGCAAACCTGCACATAACTTTAAGGTGGAAATTTTCAAAAGCTCCTAGGGGAATTTAAGTACATAAGTTTAGTTGTATCTCAGTGGGATTTGTACAACTAAAATCCTTTAAGCATTTCTGAAAATCTAAGGTCTAAATTATAGTTATTGATAAGTAAACCAATAGCATAATTTAGAGATCATGCCTCAGAACTTTCACATTGCTATTTTTGGTATACAGTGGGGGAGAGGAGGTCAACATTTTGGTTAATTTTTTTTCCCCTGCCATTTAAAACTTCTCCTAGATCTCTTCAAATTAGTAGAGCTTAGCCCAATGGTGGGAAACCTGCAGCCCGTCAGGGTAATCCACTGCTGGGCCACAAGACAGTTTATTTACACTGCTTACATAGCACATCCCTGAGGCCCGCGCTGCTTCCTGCATCTCCCATTGGCCAGGAACAGTGAACTGCAGCCACTGGGAGGTGCAGGCAGATGTGCCCGTGGACAGTCAATGTAAACAAACCGTCTCACGGGCTGCCAGCGGATTACCCTGACGAGCCGCAGGTTGCCCATCACTGCTTTAGCTCCCTGGCAGCATACAGTATATGAAAGGTAGCAAATTCTAAAACTAGATGTGAATTAATCGTAAGAAAAACCTCATCCATAACAGTCAAACCAGCATATACTTACAGATCAAATGCATTAATCAAACTGTATTTGAGGTGAATCTCTCTTCTTTGAAAATGGACTATTAAGGGACAATGATTAAGAATTGGTTTCAAGGAATGGTTAACCAAAGAAAGTTTTAGTATATAAATATAGGATGCACTTAATTATTAAGTAATTAAGTACTTAGTATAGTTCAAAACCAAGAATTCCTTAATACATTAACTATTTAGCTTTTAAATATATTAGAAATATCTTGAAAGAGGTAATATTTTAAACAAAATTAAATTTACTTTATCAAGATTATATTAAAAGTTCCTACATTCTCATAAGGCTCAGCAATCTTTTCAGAGAAATGGAGTGTTCAGATTTTCAGGGGATTGAGGAAAGTGTAAGGCTTTTACGAAAGAGGGGGGGAAAGCAATATAAAATACTACTGCACAATAATATTCAATTTAAAACAGTACTATAAGTAGAGTTTGTACTCTTTACATATGGCGTATGTCATTTAGTAATTCTGAAATTCATCATTCTTCCTCTCACCAGATCTACATGATTCTGGAATGACCCTATTAATTATCAAGGTTTCAATTCCACCAATGGTTGAGCCATAAACAGCTGGAACCTTTGGAGTGGATGCCAAGACAGCACACAGTGGAAAACATTTTTTTTCATAATGTCAGGATACAAATATCAGCAGTTTAATTCAGTATAGACTGTGCAGCTTTCCTGATAATCGATGCAGCTTTATCCAATTCTTCTTCTGTTTGTTCCACTGTCACCACTACCCGAATACTGAAAAAAGAAATCCAGAAGAGTTGGCTCTTGTA
The DNA here is from genome assembly GCF_003597395.2 of Chelonoidis abingdonii. Lineage (NCBI taxonomy): Eukaryota > Metazoa > Chordata > Testudines > Testudinidae > Chelonoidis > Chelonoidis abingdonii. The sequence continues at coordinate 84,898,612 of NC_133774.1, read as the reverse complement.
ATGGCAATGTCACTTATTCCTTGCTTTGTTTCTCCTGTACCAGTTTTAATTTAGATCCGAACTGTTGGGTGGAAAATTTGGTTCACACCAATTTAACAAGCTTTAATGTAAGAATTTTAGAATATACTGCCACTTTAATTAAAACACAGTATACATGCGTAAATAAAACAAAGAAGAAAAGGGCAGTGATCAGTTACCTAATCATGGGGCACAGGAAGGCTATTTCTTTCATTATCAGATCCAGACACACACTCTCTCTCTCTCTCTCTCTCTCTCTCTCTCTCTGTGTCTTGCGTTGCTTTGATTTTTTTTTTTAATGCTTACATAACCTGTACATTTGTGCATGCTCATACCTAACCACTTATTTCCCTTGTCATAGCTGATAGATTTCATACTATGTACATACTACATTTTTATATAAAAACACCATTCTAATTGTTCCTTCATATTAATTACATGCAGATCACGCATAGCAACAGTGTCATTTTGCCTGTTCACCCTATTCATATGTTTGCTATTTTTCCTCAACATATCTACTTTGCTGTCTGGAGTACTTGTTCCTGATGTTTGGGATCTAAGGTACTTTGTTCTTCTTAAAACAACCTGTTTAACTTTTAGAAAGCATCTGTTTTTCTTAACTTTTAGTTAAGACAAAATCTGACAGTTCAGAACATTTGTTCTAACAAACAAGATTATATTGAACCGAGCAACTAAATCTTTCATTCTTAATAAATGTTACACAGATTATTAAAAGCAGCAAAGAATCCTGTGGCACCTTATAGACTAACAGACGTTTTGGAGCATGAGCTTTCGTGGGTGAACGACCACTTCATCGGATGCATGTAGTGGTAGTTTCCTGCTTTTACAGATCTAGACTAACATGGCTGCCCCTCTGATAGATTATTAAAGCTTCTAAGGGTTTGGTTTATTTAATGATAAGCCCTTAATTTAACAGGCCGCTCATCCTAATAATCAATAGGACTAAGGCCTAGCCTTAACTCTTACTCTATTTATGTAACGAATATAGGGTAACCAGAGGTCCTGATTTTCTTATATTAGGCACCTATTACCCCTCACCTCTTGTCGCAATTTTTCACATTTGCTATCTGGTCTCTCCCTAAACTAATATGACCCTCACTCAATATTCTGATTCTCCAGCAGAATAAAGGAATGGCTCCCTCACTCAAAGGCAATATTTGGGCCATGAACTCAGGCACAATGACAAGTAAGGTATATTGCAAGATAGAGAACTTGTGAAGCAATGGCTCTCTAGCAAAGCAAATAGTCATACTATCTCTTTCCAATTAGGCACTGAGCATGTCACTTGCCTAACACACACACTCTTATTCCCACATTTAGATGTATTTTCAAGTTCAATGGGCCTCTTATGAAAACCTGCGTGGTAAGCAGCCAACGTAGTAGTGAAAACAATACAACGCTGATACTGAAGATTCAGTTTACTATGATACATTATCTTGTAAATAACCATTATAACATGCCATAATACCCATTTAAAGTTTATCGTAAGGAGCTATTTCCCATTCCTCACTTGGCAAACTATTAAAAGGCCTAAAGCAGGCAGCTTTGTTTTCATAAAAGTCAGGTGGTTTTCCTCATGCAAGAGGGATAAAAAGGTTTCTGAATTTCCACTCACCTCGGCGGCGGAAGACATTTCTCTTCCTTCTCCAGATAGCGGGCCGGAGTTAATGCAATACTTCTATTCATACACTGCAGACATATAAATAAGCAGTTATGCAACAGGGAACTTCGATACCACATTACCATTACATTCTATGAACAGTGGCTATTTAATGTCTGGAAGACAAACATGGCAGAATCTCAAACAGCACAGTCGGAGCAGAAAGAGAAGTATACATCAAAACCAACACCAAGTCCAGTATCAGAAGAGAATTATTAGCATTTCCCTAATTTGCTGTCATTAAGAAACATTTCTGCACACAATGTATCCTTTAAAAGTTTAAAATTTTAGACACTTATTTGAGGCTTTTTTAAATATTAGTGGCTGTGTTATACTAGAAGAATAGAGACAAGGGAGTAGGTTTAACATTTTCTTCTACAGCTTATGACCAGCTTTTGGGAGTGGTGAAGTTGGTTTTTAGAGGAAGAGGCCTGAAATGGAGTATGACGGCTGCTCTCATAAGTCAGTAGGAGTTCTCACATATAACAAAACAGGAAAGATTAAGGATAAGCTTCTTTAATTTCACATTTGTTTAAGTTCAGCTCAAAAATGTTACTTGAAATAGGATTACATTGCCTATTTACTGAACAGTGATATTTAAAATAAAAAGGACTAACGGCATCCAACTATGTCTGTTGAGTATCTCTGCTTTGCTTCTATGGACCAACATTTCTCTCTATCCTAGGATGCTTCATAAATTGTTGACCTTGGTTAATATATGCTGACTATACATCAGTTTCTAGAAACCCAGTCTGTAGAAGCCATTACTGCTGGAAGTCAATACAACTATTCTGGCTAGATTTAAGAGAGGACTGATTAACTTTATGACTTAACATTTGTAGCTATGCTGGCAGAGAATAAGGTAACTGCAGTCTTTAAGGAATAAAACGTTATTGTAGGTTATATATACCATGAGCATGATCTTATTCCTTAATAAAGACTCCCATGGAAAAAAGGAGAGAGATCTCCTCAGCATAATGGCTCTACATTATTCAGTTTGTACCAAAACCACCAAGGGAGGCAGTTACTGGGCACATATAGAAAACTGTTTAATATGAACAGTGACATTTAAAAGAGTTCTTAAAACAGAAAAGCACCTCTTTCAAAGAATTATTTTCTTCAAATTTGGATGAGTTAGATGAGCTCAAGTACAAAACAAGTACTAATCATCCCCTTCACCCCCAAAATGCACAAGACGCATCACTCATCTATAACATACTTACACACTTCTCAAATTGGGTGTCTTGAGAAGTAGTGTATACTGATGATAGAAAGTGTTTTAAGTGCTAAATATTATAACAGTCTGCCAAATAATATGTTCATAGATTCAAATGTAAAATTCCATCCTGTAAAAACAAACACTTTTTATAACCTGAATTTCTATAAGTCTCAGAAAAGCCTCTCTAATCTGTTCATACACATCCATGCTCTTAAGTTAAAGAGAAACTTGTGCTTTAATGTATCTATGACATGGATTAATATTGTCCAGTACCAAGGTCAAATATTTTATTGATGATCATAATCACAGGGGGATGGGAAGAGAGACTGCCACTGTGGAGTGGATGATAAAGGAGACTTTTGCAGCTGGGGAAGTGAGTTTTTGAGTGGATGCTTCCTCTCCCCTCAGGCTATCTTCCTCACCCCACTCCTGTGATTGGTGTGTAAAAAAAAAACAAAAACCATTTCCTCTACATTACCATCTCACTTATAATTTCAAAAAGCGAACACAGGCCTCTGTTGTTTTCCCTATTCAATTGCTATTTTCCAAAGGGGGTCTGCAACACTCCAGGTCATACAGTAGTTCAACCAACTAGCATGCCAGGGTTTCGCACAACATTTTTGCTTTTCTAATAATTAAAGAGTAGATATGCTTTAATTGCAAAAGGGACACTTACATAATCTACAATTCTCTTGAGTAACTTCATATCATTTTCTCGAGATCCACTGGGCTCTTCCAACTGAAGGTGTAATGCTGGAGAAAATAAGTCTCCCACAACTATTAGACCAGGGATTCTGAAACAAATCAAATAGTTTCAGTGTACATCCCATCAGACTACAGAAATAAAGTGTATAAACAGAGTAAAAAGATGCTATTTAAAGGCTTTATCATTTTTTGGTGGTATTTCAGGAAAAACTTTCTAAATTGTTTTACATTGGGAGTATTTGTTACAAAACAAATTTGGATGCAAACAAAGCTTTACACCTTTGAACTTCTGCATACCAGCAACCACAATACAAAATTTGAACTATGTAGCCATGAATTACTCATGAGAGCATCTAATTATTGACCAAATCAAACAACCCACTCCACATTGTTTCTTTCACAAAGAATGCTCACTCCTGGTGAATCTGGGCAAGATAGATTATTTTAATTCAGTTATATTGCTTTATACAATTCCTATACTGTATATTCTTCATTTGTCTTCCTCTGATTTCCCCCCTCTAATTTTAACTTTAATAGCTTGTCCTGCTCAAACAGAAAATTTACAGAACATATGGGGAATCAATTGTCTGCCACAGCCAATGTTAATTTTTAAATAAGATTTCATATCAATTGAATGCCCTTCCTTTAGAGTTCCTTAAGGTTTGTAATACACAACCCTAACATAATTCATTCTTTGATTTTGAAGACTCTGATCCTTTCAAGTCTTTAGCCTGCCCCCCCCCCCAAAAAAATCCACTTGAGGCAAGATGTTTAAGTGCAATGTGTTTTATCAATAAAAAAGAAGACACCTAGACAACCAAATCATAATTTAGAATCAATAAGGGGAGAGGGAAAAAAATCACCTTCTCTCATGCAGAGTTGTAAATTCCCTATCAAGGAAGGTAATCAATATTGAGATAAGATGAAAAAAGCCAATCCTTTGCTCCCAAATATTAACAGCATATCACATACATGCACTATTCTGCTACTCTCAACCTTAACTTAGATTTCCTGGCTTTGGTCAGTTTGTATTCACATGATATGTTGTAAATGTACAAAGTATTTATCCCCATATCAGTTTCCTATTAAAAAAAGGAAGCAAAAAGTTAGGGTCTCTTTAGAAAACACAAGTTGTCAAATCCATGGGAAGAACAGAGTGCCACAGACATAATGAATAATGGAAAGAGATGTTTTAAGGTCTGAAACATGCCTTTTATTTCCACAAAGCTCTACTGATTTAGAGCCCAGTTCTGAAAGGGAACTTAAACTGGCCTTCAATCTTTGCAACAACAAAACTGCACTCACAATTGGTGTCATGTAGATACAAAATCTGAGGTTGCGTCTAAAAAGAGTCATGCAGTTAAAGAGTAAATGTTTAAATATTGGTAAATCTCTTTAGAAGTCATGGGAAAGACAGTATGTGGCAACATATGGAGCCATGAGAAGCAGTCTGAGGCCAATCTGAAATGTAGAATCACAAATGGAATATATGGCATGACAGATGTCAGTCATTAAGTATGTTCCATGACAGTGACCTGATGTTATAGAAGCACAGTTCTAGAAATTAACAGGTAGTCACTGTAGTCAGACATGTTACCATACAGCTTAAATTAATAGATTAAAAGGTTTCCTTGCAGCAAATTAGTTTTAAGACAAAGTATAGATCTGTTAGAACTTAATGAACGATACTTGCTAACAATGAGATTTTCTTTTTAAAGGATGTGCATCAATATATTAATGATATCAGTAGCTAATTACATAATATGAAGTCATTTTAATTTACACTAGGTAAAGCATTCATGAACAGCCTCAAAAAGAAAGGAGAGGAGGGCAGGAGAGGATGGGTAAGAGTTCATGTATTTTAAACCGGAAACAGCCTTTGTATCACTGCCAATTCAAACTTTGAATCTCACTGACTTTGTCCAGACAACAATGCTTTGTATTAACTATACACACTGACTTAGAGGCTGCTTTGCAAAGCCCAAATTGATGTCTAATTTGAAGTTCTGTCAGTTACAACCCTAGTTAAATAAACCCTAATCTGACTCAAGCAGCTGTCTAACCAAGGAAAAACAATAAGAAATGCAAAAGAGCCAGTTCAGCACAGCTTTGTCAGAGAAAGAGACACTCAGTGTGTGAAAGAAACAAAGGTTGGCTGTGCTTTTCTTGCAAGCTTTGGTGAACACTTGCGACTTCACCGCATGCACAGAGTAGTAACCTCTCCCCCTCCCATCTTAACTCTTCCAGTAAAGCAGCTCAATTATGGAACCTTGCATAAAAGTGTTTTCCACCTCTAATCACTGCCATTTATCCATTTTTTAAATAGGATAAAAATTCATATATTTAAAGACAATATAGCATAGGAATCTCATCCAATGTCTTGTCTGTTACCTCAAGAAAAGGCAAAAGGAACTTTGAAGCAGAGAGTGATGGAGTAACTTTACTATCGGGTTTAGGAAGAATTACATCCTCCTCATGGTTGCTTTGTGCCCCGAAGCATGAGGCCTTATATATACTTACCGCCTTATTTTATCATATATAAAGCAAATGTAGATTTTCTCATTATCCTTATGAAAATCTACACCTATTCTGAATTCTATTAAGCTCTTGGTATCAGTGGTATCTTGTGACACTGAATTTCAAAGTGCCTGCTTGTGCACTGTGTAAAAAAGGATTTTTTGCTGGTTTTCAATTTGCTGCCTTTCAATTTGCTTGTTTTTGTGTTATGAAAAGGAGGGGAAAAAAAACAAACCACACACTCCTTTCACCTTTCATTACTTTAAACAGTTCTATTATACTTTTCATCTCTAAAAACTTATATCCATTCTTTTGAATCTTAGTTAAACTGTGCTTAATATGAGAGATAGAGAGAAGTAAATACTGTATTCCAGACAAAGGCATACTATTGATTTATATAATTGCAGAATACATTCTGCATTTTCTATATACCTTTTTTTGCACTATTGTGGCAGTCACTGCATGTTTTCTAAAGTGATTATTAATTTAAAATCCAGCAATATGCAAGAGTAGTTCAAATTATTCCGTCTAATGTGCTTTTATGTTTGTCAGGGAATTTTATCTACCATTGAGTTGCACACAACTAGCACCAGTCTTTCAGTCTTCTCTAGTGCCGGCAAACTTAAATAATTATGTCCTCTACAAGTTTTGCCATCAGACACTCGCTCAAGCAAGTATCAAGAAGATAAGAATGTAAGAAAGGCCATACTGGGTCAGACCAATGGCCCACCTAGCCCAGTATCCTGTCTTCCATAAATGGCAGGTGCCAGATGCTTCAGATGGAATGAACGGAACAGGGCAATTTCAAGTGTCATACAGTCCCAGCTTCTGGCAGTTAGGGATACCCAGATCATGGGACTTCGTCCCTGACCATCTTGGCTAATAGTCATTGATGGGCCTGTCCTTCATGAACTTATTAAAGTCTTTTTTGAACCCACTTCTACTTTTGTCCATCACAACATCCCTTGGCAATAAGTTCCATAGCTTGACTGTGTGTTGTGTGAAGTACTTCCTTATGTTTGTTTTAAACCTGCTGCCTATTAATATCATTGGGTGAACCCTGGTTCTTGTGTTATCTGAAGGGGTAAACAACACTTCCCTATTCACTTTCTCTGCACAATTCATGTTTTTATAAACTATCATACTGTTCCCATCCCCGCCCAAGTCCCCCCCCCCCATCATCTCTTTTCTAAGCTGAAAAAGACCTTGTCTTTTTAAAACTTTTTTCCATATGGAGGCGGTTCCATTCCCCTAATAATTTTTGTTGCCATTCTCTGCAGTTTTTCAAATTCTATTATATTTTTTTGAGATTGGGTGACCAGAATTGTATGCAGTATTCAAGGTGTGGGTGTACCATGCGTTAATATAGTGCCACACACACACACACACTTTGAATACTGCTGGCATGTGTGTGTATGTACATACACACACAAAAAAATGGTTCCAAACATTGTTAGCTTTTACGATAGTGATATTAAATACCAATCCTAGCACAGAATCTTGAGGCACCCCACTGTTATCCATTTGTTAATTGTACTCATTTTCAATTGTGACCAGTTTCTAAACCATGACAATACTTGTCTCACCCTGTGCTTAATTTTCCATAACCTCCTCGTGACAATTCTGTCCAAAGCATTTTGCTAGTTAAAATAAATTGACATCGAGCTCTTAGACACTTCTTGTAGACACCAAGAGTTCTAATAAATGACAAGTGCACAATTTCTCCTTACACGTGGTTTGTCCCTTTTACTTGCATCTACATTTGTAAATATCTTTATAACCAATTTTCCTCAATACGGAAGTACGGCTCCTGTCTGTATTTCTCAAGATAATTACTAATAGCTTTATAAAAGGTAAATTCAAAAAGTTTCCAGTATAGTAGCTGATTTTAATGAGATTTTGTTACTGATAGTTTATCTACGTGACATTCAAACTTCTAGTATGTTCAGAGTGAATTTGTTTGAGTCTGCTATTGTTCCTCTACCTACACTCAAATTTCTTAAAGAAAAAGTTTATATGGACCCTATACTAATACCTAAAAATATACTACAGAATAGCACAGTCACATATCTGCTACGACCATTTAACCAGTTACAAGTTTCAATCATCAGTTATTTAGTGCCTCTCCCTTAAACTTAAATTCTCTTACTACTAATTGTATCAAGCAATTAGACATTGAGACCAAACAAACATTGTTATTGGCACAGAATGCATAATTCAAGGAGACCAGACTGTTCTGGACTACTTACATCACCTTACAAAGAAAGACTAAGCAACAACTGACTTCATTTCTTTATCAGAACCACTAGAAAAAAAAACTTTGTAAATTACAAAACCAACCACTAAAAGGCTATCAGAAAGAACACAGATAAAGCAAATACTGTTGTGAAATAAAAAAGATTGTAATTGCTTGACCACTGCTAAAAATTAGTTGTCATTAAAACTGGGTTATAGATTACTGCAATAAATGACAGAATTTTACGAAACTTTAATCTGATATAGAAACTGAATTGGAACTCTACGAGCAGGTACGTATTTAGTCTGAAAATTAGTCAATTGACTATAAATACATAAAGAATTGAATCTAGAACACTTACTGTATTATAATAGAACTCAATGTACAGATGCCCCTCAGGTTACGCAAGATCCAATTTACGCAAATTTGCACTTACAAAAAAAGTTCCATAAGCCAGAAATAGGATTCTCGAGTTGCGGAAATTTTTGCATTATGTACGGGTATACGTTTCTGATTTATGCACAATTTGAGTTACGCAAGGCTTTCTGGAACGGAACAGGGCGTCTGTAACTATAGAGGATATTATATTCATGATACTTTGTGATATGGAGCTATAAAAATCTGAGCAAGTTGACAGTGGTCAAGATCAAATAGTTTACCTTTGTAAAGCTTTGTGAATCCGTTTGCATTTCTCTCGTAAAATCTGAAAAATGTCTAGACAAAAGAAAAAAAAGAGCCTCAGTCTCTTGCTGTATATTTCTATAAATCCCAAATAAACTTTGAGCCTCTCTACCTCTTCTTACAAAGATCCTCGTTCCTAAGGGAATACCATTCCCATCATGAAGTGACAAATGTGTTCTCCCTCCTCCCCCGCACTGCTATTCCAGTGGAGTAGTTTCTGTCTAGAACTCTTTTTTGTGTGAGCCAATTAAAGTACAACAAATGGAGAATCAAGAAACTATAGGCTGAAGGAACATATTTGGAAAGAGGGGGCTTCAACCTTTGATAACTATGTCCCCCTTTTTTCCTTAACTTACCTTTCTTTGAAAATTACCAAAATATGTTCTGGTCAAAATAGGAGGAGGGAAATCAGAAGGACATTTGTTTATAGTGAACAACAACAGTTTTCAATGAAGTGTTCAATGTCTCCCTTCTCTGGCTCTTTCCATTTCCACTTCTCCTTTTCAGTGTGCGCGAAAAAAGGAAGGGGGGGGGTAGGAAGAGATGTATGGTGGGAAGAGAGTGCGAGGAAAAGTTAAAGGGAGAATGAGTGAAAAGGAGATAATGAATGTAAGACGTGGAAAGGCAGAGAATGAACCAATGAAAGGGAAAAGTAAATGAGGAAGCGCTAGACCAAGAGGGTGAGGGATGGAAGTAGGGGAAATTATGCCCACAGGCTTTAATCTTGAGCTCAGACAGTTAGTGTTCCCTCTGAGCAGAATAACTTATCACATTACAAAGTATTTGATTTTTCAGAATGAAATACCTGGATTCTCTTCCATGATATTGAGGGCCTCAATAGCAGCAGCAGCTAGAAGGGGAGGCAGAGAGGCTGAAAAGCAGTAACCCTGACCTGACAATCTCTGAGAAGGAAAATGAAAAGTTATAAACGACGCTGAAAAGCTTTTATATCAGTTTTGCTTGTTCACGATAGTACAGAAAAATCTTTAAAGTCATTTGGTTTAAATTAAGCCAAAATCATAACTGAACAACAGTCTCTAACTCATCCACATAATCTTTTTGAAGTAGTCTAAATGGAATAAATTCCTATGTCCATCATTTATATCAAGATGCAGCTTGTAAACAGAAGCCAAGTCACTGTCATTTCTTAGTAATTGAGTCTGCTATTCCATTTAAAAATAAAAGGTGGCTTACCTGATGGTCAATAACAAAAGATCTTCCACAGCAAAATCCTCCAATGGAAGCCAGGGAATTCTCCATGTTTGCACTAATCAGATCTATATCATCAACCTGCCATTCAATTAACAGAATATTATGAGAGAGGAACAAGGTGGATGTAAATAAAGTGATGCTTAATTAAATCAAGATAATTTACAATATATAAACTAAGCTTCAAATTAACATGTGTACTAGGGCAAAATACACCAGGCTACCTACCTCCCCCACTCCCCAAAAGACACACACAAACACACAGTTTTAAAGCTCCTTGCTTGTATCACTTTAACACAGTTATGGCTGAATTGTCTCCACTTTATTTGAAACTATGTTTATAAGGATCCAAATATACTTCACTTAAATGTTTCCAGGTATTGCAACACATGCAACATGTAAAAATAAAATTATGCATTTGTAGGTCCCAATCTAGCAAAGTACTTTGGTACCTGACCTATTTTAAGCATGTGAGTTGTCCCAATTAAGTCAATGGGACTGAATGTGATTTAAGTTATTCCTGGGTGGGAATTCTGCGCCGATGCAGGGGTGTAGAATTCATATGGTCCACACTTTTCTGCGCCCCCTGCGCAGAAAAATGCAAATCTGCCAGGGGACATGCACCTCATCCCTAGCAGTCCAGGCAGCGCGTCTGTTCCAGTGTGCCTGGAGCAGCCTCAGAGATGGGGGCTGGGTGCATGTGCATGCCTGCGTGATCATCGTGGGGGGAGGAGTGAAGAGGGGCCTGAGCACATTTCCATGTGACTGTACTCCTGGGGGGATTCTGCGGGACTGCACGCCCACACAGAAAACACCCTGCCACACACACACTTCCTGCTTTTCCCTGCAGAAATGACCATGTGTGCAGGTTGTTTTGTTTTGTTTTTTTGAGGGGAGGGAGAGATTGTCCCCCATGAGCGGGGGCACCACACAGGGTTATGTGCCACTGCCCCCCTTGGAGGGGGTCTCAGACTCCGCTGACTCTGCAGCTGAATGCAGCCTCCTGGGTCCTAGTGCCAGTTGTACTTCCTTTCTGTGTTCTGGGAGCCTTCCTATTTTCTGTGGAACAGTGAGCTCCCATGATGGGTGGTGGTGGTGGGGGAAGAGGCAGTGGGGAAGGAAGGGGGGTGGAATAGGGTGAGGGCAGGGTATGGAGGGGAGGGGAGGTGGATGGAGAAGAAAAAGGGTTAGGGGAATCACGATGGGCCCCATTAAGCAGGCCCATGGAACCCTCACTCGGACAAGCCCTACTCCCCTACACCTGGATTCCTCTGATAAGTATCCCAGAACTCAACCCCACCCCCACTGAACCCCACACCCAGACCCTCCTGCCAAACCCTATCTACCCTCACCCCCTCCTGAGCCCAACCACTATCACCTGAATCCTCTGCAGAGTCCCATTACCCCTGCACCCAAAATCCCGAGTCCGTGCATCCTAATCTCCCATTGAGTTGCCCACACCCAGATTGCCCCAAACAGAAACCTCTCACCCCCACACCTGGATCCCCACAACACTAAGCCCCTCCACACTTGGATCCTGCTGGCTGAGCCTGCCTATCCACAACTGGTGCACCTGGCACAGAGAGGCAGGGCCCCTGAGTGTTTCTGGGGCTGGCCCAGCCCTTGACCTGCCAGAGTCAGATGCAGCCTTATGCCGAGTCCCTGTACTGGGGGAGGGTGGGGGCTTCAGGGTGATCTCCCACCTCAGTGCAGACAGTGGCCTGTGCTCCCCACTGCCATGCTGGAGCCACATTTATTTATTGACAAATAAAATTTGCAGAATTTTAAAATATTACGCACATAATTTTTTCTTTTTGGCACATAATTCCTCAGGAGTATTTAAGTACATGCTTAACTGGAGTTGGCTTTGGATCCTAGAAATACCTAAGTGTCCCATTAACTCATTGGTTGCAAACAAGTTCTCTTTTTGTGAGGTCTGCAATGCAGCACATAGAAAGAAATGGCCTTTACCACTAAGAGCTTTAATTCTAAATAGACAAGACAGACAAAGACTGAGGATGGGCAAAGGGATTTTACAACAAACCAAGGAATCAAGTGATGCTTGGCAAACATCTTGGTAGTCCCACTTGCACTTTATTTCCTGCTCAATTTGCCCTAACTCCTCCAACCCACATAATATATTTGGAACAAAACAAAAAAATGAATTTGAAGAAACAAAGGCAGGAGAAGTGGAGAAGAGATGGGAGCATGGGAGTGCAATGCTGGCAGAGGAAGGAGAGATCAGCAGAGAAGAAAGGATGCCAGAGGTCAGACAAAAGGAGACAGAATTTGACATTACTAATGTTCAGAAGGTTGTGAAAGTCATTTCTGCTGAGGAACCACTGCCTCCAATGTGTACATTTCTTCCTTCTCCAGCCCATGGCGGATGAAGAAAAGGGCCTCTTGTGGGATCACTATACAGGTCATGCCAAACCAGTGTTCCCAAGCATAGGGAACCTGCTGAATTTGTGAGCACCACGAAGTCCTACCACAATCAGCAGGGCTATGGCTAAAACTTATCTGTAGAAAGTCTGACTCCATATGCCAACCACCCTGTGCCCCACCGAAGGAGAGTGAGGAATGGGGGAACAGCACATGGAGAGGGACTTTTGGGACCTTCCCCGCCAGAATATTTTTGTGTTAATGTAAAATTTTGAGTTTATGGTGGTGTAGGTACAGTGAGCCAAAAAAAAAAAAAAAAAAAGTGCCTGGGCCCAATTTATAAACTGAATGGACGTAATTTATCTTGGAAAAAAATAGCAAGTATTTTTAGAGATTAAATTCAGTGAGCTGTCAAATAGAGAGACGTAAATTATGCTTTCAGTGAAAAGTGAAATGCAACCTGAACTGTGGAGACACCTCCACAGTACCTTTCACTTCAGCTTTAAGATACCCTCTTTCAAGTCCATGTCTTGGTGTACTAAGTGTGCCATGCCTGAGTACAGGCTAAAACAGAGATATTGGTATCTAAACACAGTATGATACAAATGTCTTTGGAGAAGCTACAATAAGTTCTGCTCATCTGTAGCATAGTGATATTTAATATTCATGCACTTTAAAAACATTCTTTCATGTAAGCAGGACTGATTTTTAAACAGCATTTCTTTCCCACTTAACATTTTGTTTAAGAGCAAAAGTATTCTACTGCATTTAAAATTAAGACTCATCTCTATCATCACACATGCAGGCTCACCTTACTATGTAAACTAAAGAGTCTGTTGCCACATGTGTGAGAGCAGAGTATTGGACTAAAGACTCCTTAGTGCCAAATGTATTCCATCTCCAATCCCAAGTACAATATTCTCAGAGGACAAAAATAGCATATCATATTCATTATTTCTCCCCTCCATTCTAACAAGAGATATAAATAAACCAGTTTTTATTAAGACTTTTCCTAAAGTGGTTCACTCGTCAGATAATTTTGTGCAAAATTCAAATACAAAGTGAACGTTAATGGCAGATGATAAAAGAGGTCTTGTAAAGAGGAACAGTGCCAACTCCACCTACCCCCAATGTTGCTATTTAAACTAAATATTAAGTGGTTGTGTTTTCTAACAAAAAGATCAGCATATAACTGGATATCCAGATTGACTCAAAATTCCTACCATACACAGATGAACACTCTTAAAATCTGTAGTACTGTCATTGCCAAAAATATACAAAAAAAACCAGTATCAGAACTTGCCCCAGTCTACAACTCTCTTGCCAACACAAAATAGTCCCAATGAAAGAAAAAAAAAAGCCTGGCACTTACATTTATTCCAAAGTGTTCAGTAACACCTCGTCCATGTTCTCCGAGGACTCCAAAGGAAAGACTTTCCTCCAAAAAAATCCTCACTTTATATTTATATTTCAATTTTATCTGCAGATTTAACAGTACAATGATATACTCTAATATTATTGACATTTTGCAAAGAAAAAGTACAAGGTACATGTACAAAAGATTGAAAAATCACATGAAAGATCCTATAAAGTATCCTGAATAACGTAAGACTGTTAATCCCACTATAATACTCAGCCATTTTGTGTGCTTTAGAGTCCTGCATACCATTGCCACTGTTTAACGCTTAAAATAAGTATAGGAAATCTCAAAATGTCTACAGTCATTTATGAGACCTAACTTGGATTTTCTTTTTAAGAAACAGGCTATAAAATATTTTAAAATATTACACAAGCTATTCACAGCATTCTCCTCATCATAATCAGGAACAGTGTTGTACACAAAATGTATGTTTAATAATTAAGATTGTACTCCCTGGAGTTAAGTGTACTGTTTTAATACAAGAACTAGGGGTCACCAAATGAAATTAATTGGCAGCAGGTTAAAAACAAATAAAAGGAAGTTCTTCTTCACGCAGCGCATAGTCAACTTGTGGAACTCCTTACCTGAGGAGGTTGTGAAGGGTAGGACTATAAGAGCATTTAAAAGAGAACTGGATAAATTCATGGTGGTTAAGTCCATAAATGGCTATTAGCCAGGATGGATAAGGAATGGTGTTCCTAGCCTCTGTTTGTCAGAGGATGGAGATGGATGGCAGGAGAGAGATCACTTGATCACTGCCTGTTGGGTTCACTCCCTGTGGGGCACCTGGCATTGGCCACTGTCGGGAGACAGGATACTGGGCTAGATGGACCTTCGGTCTGACTCGGTACAGCCGTTCTTATGTTTTCATTATTTAAGAGACCAGCCTCAATTTTTAAACTAAAACAAAAAAGTGATTTTAGTCTAAACCTATTAAGCAGGTATACTCTGTAAAAACAGATCATTGCTATATGATAGGATATGTATATTACAGAACTGCAAAATTCAGAACCTGATTATGAATACCTCAGAAATGTCAATTACAATAATCCACTTTGCAGCTAACACAAAAAGGGATATAATATTCTATTTTATTTTAGAAATGTTATCATGAATGAAGGGAAGGTATAAGGTTTCAAGCAAAGCATTCATTGCCTTTGGCATTTCCTTACTTTTAAGGTTCAAAGATGCAATATTAATATTTGATTAGTAATGTGTGTACATAACACATACAGCTTAAACAAACAAAACTGAAACCACTTACCAATTCTGGAAGAGGACAAATATCTCCAGTATTCATATATAGCCCTTCCACCAGAATAAACCTTCGAGTTACACAGGCCTTACGAGGATTCTTCAGAGAAAATGTATGTTTCAGTATGTATGAAATGTTCAACAACAAAAAATACAAACTTCTATTAAGACAACTATTTGTTTTTTTGGGAAAAAAAACCAACAACTTTTATATCCTAGTTGGAACTTAGTATTTCTGCTCTTATAACCATAAGAAGTGTCTTACAGTTGGCTGTTTGGCTTTATTATTTTTAAAGTTGCCATATTTAAGATTCTGTGCCATTGTGTAACAAATCAGGGACTGAATACCACCGATTCAGCTAAATTGCACACTTACACTAAGGGAATAATATTCAGGACTGTATATTTTGAGACCAGGTCTCTATCACAGAGAGCAGAAATGCTCCCTTAGCTGTCAGTGTTCAGGACGTACTTCCCCTTTGTCACAAAAAGATAAGTGGAAACAGTGTAATTTAAAGACTTTAAGGCTTTTCAGCATAAGGTTACTACAGTCAGTTTCAACTCAACAGAATCCTGTTACAAGGGCTCTTTTATAACATATCTCAAATATATTCTTATAGATAAGGCCAGAAGGGACCACTGTGATCATCTAGTCTGATGTCCTGAGTAACAAGGGCCCTGGAACTTCCCTGAATTAGTTCCTGTTTGAACTCTCTTCTAGAAAGATATCCATTCTTGATTTACAAATTTCCAGTGATGGACGAATCCATCACAAATCTCAGTAAATTGCTCCAATGGTAGACATATCCTCACCGTTAATATGCACCTTAAGTTGAGACTGGATTTGTATACCTTTATCTGCCAGACTGAAGAGCCCTCTTATCAAAATTCTGTTCCCTATGTAGTACAGTAAAAGCTGTGTTGGCTGGGGGTTGGGGCACGGGCTCAGGGCAGGAGTTGGGGTATGGTGAGGAGTTTCGGGTGTCGGATCTGGGGGGGGGAAGCACTTACCTTGAACGGCTCCCCACATGCGACGACATGTCCCAACCGCTCCTAGGTGGAGGCGCGGCAGCACACAGAGCTGCCTGCCTTGACTCCGTGTAGGAGCAGAGGGACAGGCTGCTGCTCGCAAGGAGCCGCATGAGATGAGTGCCTCCTGGATCTGGCACCTCACATCCCCTTCCACGCCCCAACTCCCTGCCCAGAGCCCCCCTCCCACACCTAAATTCCCTCCCAGAGCCCATGCCCCACACTCTCTCCCATGTCCCAACCCCTAGCCCCACACCCAAACTCCCTCCCAGAGACCGTGTCCTGCACCCAAACTCCCTCCCTCTTAGTTAACCGGCATTCTTCACTTACCAGGACCCCCCCATTTCCCCAACATGCCAGATAAAAAACACTTTTACTGTACTTATAGACCAATCAAGTTACCCCTTAAATTTCTCTTTGATAAGCTAAACAGATCAAGCTCCTTGAGTCTTGCCTATAAGGCACGTCTTCCAATTCTTTAATCATTTTCCTGGCCCTTTTCTGGATCGTTTCCAATTTATCCACATCCTTCTAGAAGTGTGTACATCAGAAGGAGACAGTATTCCAGTATTGTTGACACCAGTGCCAAAAGCAGAAGCTACATATCCTCTTTACTCCTACTCATAACTCCTCTGTTTATATATCCAAGGTTTGCATTAGCCCTTTTGACCACAGCATCACATTGGAAACTAACATTTAGCTGATTATCCACGAGGACCCTCAAGTCTTTTCAGCGTCACTGTTTCCTCAGGATAAGTCACTCATCCTAGAAGCATGGCCTGCATTCTTTTTTCCTAGATGTACAATGTTATATTTGGCTGTATTGAAACACACTGTTTGCTTGGGTCCAGCTTACTAAGTTATCCATGTTGCCTCTATATCAATGACCTGTTCTCTTCGTTATTTACTACTCCCCCAATCTAGGTATCATCTGCAAACTATCACTCAAAGCTATATTTTCTTCCAGGTTATTGATAAAAACGTTACATAGCATAGGGCCAAGAACTGATTCTTGAGGCATCTGACATACTTACTCAATGATTTCCCATTTACAGTTACATGCTGACACCTATCAGCTATTTTTAAATCAATTTTGTGTGCCATGTACATTTTGCATTGTTCTAGCTTCTTAATGAAAATGTCATGCAGCCGAAGTCAAATACATTACAGAAGCTTTAGATCATATCATATCAACAGATGAAAGTTAACTGGACCTGCTGATTTAAAGAGGTCTAGCTTTAGCAGTTGCTGTTTAATATCCTCCCAAGTTACTGCTGGAATGGAAGTATATCATCGTCACATTTGGCTCTAATGATAGTTTTTATAAAGAAGGAGTATGTGAAGAGTACATAAGGAAAATCATCTCACCTCTTCTATAGTTCAGGTCTATAATGATTTATTTATAAAGTTAGGGCTGTTCTAACAGTTTTGGTACAGATTTACTTATAGCATTTTAGAAACTGATACTTAATAAGTGTCACCCCTAGGATGGGGACAGTTACAAGAGATTTCAAAATAAGTGTATAGGTACAAAAAACTGTGGTTAAATCACAAGCTCTTAGTGACCACCTCCATTACCTACTCTTGACAATACAATTATGGTAAGCGAACACAGCAGCCAATTTAACTATAGAAGCAAAAGTAAGCATTCGGCAGTGATTGATATAAAACAACAACATTCTACGAGTAGTGGATCTATTCAAATATACGACCTACTTAAGAAGGGCAAAAAAAAAAAAAAGACTACAAAGAAATTTTACCTTTTGATCTTCAATCTCTTGTTCTTTCAGAAGTTGCTCAAGGTCAGCCGTATCATTATGTTTAAATAACTTAATGTTACTTCGCGATGCCTGTAATCCTTTCTGAATAGCAAAGCAGGCAGCTTCATCTCTGTAAACACAGAATTCACATTCATTTTGCGCTTGGTTTGATAATCACTTTTAAACAACAGCATAGGTCAATTATCTTTTAGGCCTCGTTTGCTTTTAAACTGCCTTGTATACTTATATGTGTATAAATAAAATCTATGTTTTATTACACACAATTTTAAATAATTTAAAATTGGTTTCTAACACCTGTTACCCTCTGCGGCTATGTGGAGACATCTTTACACTTTAGTCATGAAATGTACAATAAAGAGTTCTTCTCTAAAGCAAGGACCAGTGCACAGAAGTCATACTAAAGTATTTTCTGGTTTCCAAATTACATTGAACTGTTCATATGAAACTACTAAAATATATGTAATTAACTATTTTCACTGAGAAGTCATTTTACTGTCTTTGCATCTAGGATGACTATCAGGCTTATTCTGTGGTTACCTATTTTTCATTGTGGCAGTTAAGGAGACCAACATTCTATAAATAGGGGTATTATGCTCCTATAATTATCCATTGGTTCTTCTCTTTCTACCTGCCCCAGTTTTAAAGCACAGCAAGTCTGAGGATGTGCCTGGCCTCTCTTACCAGTCTTAAGAGTACTCATACTCATTCTTCCTCTATTATTCCACTTTATGGTGAGCATTTTCCCCAGTTTTCCAGGTCTGGTAAGCCATTTCTTCAGATTTAAATACGTGTATGTAATTTTCCCCCAACTAAATAACATTTTTTGGTAATTTCTTAATTGGATATACTCAGAATTCCTTTTGAAGATGCAAATCCCTCCTTCTGCACATACTGAACAATGGTAATTTAATTTTCAAATATCATATCTCTAACCTGATGCCTTGAATACACCTTTTTTCTCAGTGATAAATACTGTGTGCTACTGAAGCAGACTCTTAGGGTAAATTTACACTTAAGGCAGCACACAAGATAAGAACACCACATGCCCAGGTAGCATGG
Organism: Chelonoidis abingdonii; assembly: GCF_003597395.2. Classification (NCBI taxonomy): domain Eukaryota; kingdom Metazoa; phylum Chordata; order Testudines; family Testudinidae; genus Chelonoidis; species Chelonoidis abingdonii. The sequence goes on along the minus strand of NC_133774.1, from coordinate 84,879,421 downwards.
GTATAAACAGCAATGTAGATGGTGAGAGACAGCTTAGGCAGGTAGGGTGCCCTACATGCCAGAAGCCTTAGGCCATATGTCCTACATTGACTCTCTACATGCCCAAGTAGTGTCTCTCCCTTGCCAGTGCCTTTCCTGGTTGCAGCAAAAGGCTCTGGTAGCCCTGTGGCATGGAGCTACATGCTGCAGTGACAAACAAGGACGCAGCCTGACTCTCACCGCAGTGCGTAGCTATACATATGGTGCCCGTACTTTATATACCACAGTAAATGCAGATATAGCCTTACCGCAAAAAATTAAAAATACAAGTGTACAGGTAATAAATATACTGATTTCAGCATATCAAACTTAAAATATTCTGGCCACTCAATGCAGTACATTTTAATTTGCTTTAATTTAAAATGTAAATACACAAACTGCAGCTCTTAGTAAAAAGAGTCAAGAGAAACAGGTTAGGGAATGCAGCCTTAACCATGAGTCTACTGCTGTTTATTGCATGGGTATATGTTCTCGCAGAAAATAATCTAACTTAAATACAGCCTATTTTCTCATCACAAAGTGGGATACATTTCTTTGGAGGAAAGAGGTTAAGTATGAAACCTTTCTGTTTATGCAGCTGAACCGTTCTATTGTAGGTTTGTGGTTGCAGAAGCATTTTGCATGATAGGAGAGGCAAGATTTACTACCTCTCAAAGAAAGCATTCAGCTAGTAATTGCACTTTCTTCATTAAGTTTGAAGTGTTTTGTTTTGTTATTTTAGAGACACTTGATACCAATTTTGTCAACTGCTCTCCATACTATTGCAATAATTGCCTGTCAAATTGTCATCAACTCATTTTTATTGACAGTGTGAGTGAGGTAATTTGAGAGTAACCATAAGTTGCCAACAGTATTTAACATAACAACATCCAAAGATTTCTATAAAATAGTTATTTTTGCCCATAACAAGAACAAATGTAATCACGTACAAGCTTAGACTCTCTACACATCAACTGAATGCATTTTTAAGCGTGCTAGAATCACAGATGGTACATTTGTGTCCTGATTTCTTATCAGATGCAGTTAGCTCTAACTAAAGTTTCAAATTTTTTGCAACATAACCTAAATCTTTAAACCTGGTTTCTAGACCAGCTACAGATTTTTCTTCAAGTACTGCGTGCAAACCACTATGCATCAGGCATCACTGCTTCAAAGCAATGTTTAAAAAGCATAACCGAGTCTAAAGCACTGTTTTAAAATTGTTTACTCAGTAAAATGGGGACCAGACATAACTATGCAAACTATGTTAATAGTTGAACATTTTCTGTTAAGATAGTAATTCCAATGTTGACTGGGCCAGTATTAGAGAAAAATAGTAAGACTGATACCGTATTTTAAAGGGAGCCAGATTTGGATACCATAGAGAATATTCATTTACCCAGCACAGGTCCAAACCAATAAGATTCCCTGTCACCCCAAGTATATCATCTTCCTAAATGCATTAATTTATAAGCAAGTCCCATTAACAATGAAGGGAGTTTCTCACAGACAAAAAGTGATCACACCTTATGGTATGTAACATGTCCTGGCCCAATCTTAATATTCTTACAGCACTTTAAAAATGGCACAAATACTATTTACAGGTATTTTTATATTTTAGCACAAAATAGGTTATAGTGCCCCGTGCTAATCTTCAAAACAGGTGTGTAAAAATGGCACCTTAATTATTACAGCTATTCCTTGTGAGTATAAAATTGTTGGCTAACATTAACAACAGTTTATTCCTGTATGCCTGGTGGAGCTAATACAACTAGAAGTACTAGAATATTTCCAATACACCTCTGAACAACATACTAACCCCCAGAATCCTCCCTACCAGCACTACCAAAACAAAAATGGATTCTGCGTGGACACCTCCTGAAGGTTGAAACAACAGACTGGACTTCTACATAGATTGCTTCCATCGACGTGCACGGCTGAAATTGTGGAAACGCCGGATCACTTGCCCCATAACCTCAGCCATGCTCAACACAACGCCATCAGAACTCTGATATCATCATCAAAAAGGCTGATAAAGGAGGTGCTGTCGTTGTCATGAATAAGGTGGAATATGAACAAGAGGCTGCCAGATAGCTCTCTAACACCACATTCTACAAGCCATTACCCTCTGATCCCACTGAGGGTTACCAAAAGAAAAAGACGGTTACTCACCTTTGTAACTGTTGTTCTTTGAGATGTGTTGCTCATATCCATTCCAGTTAGGTGTGCGCACGCCGCGTGCACGTTCATCAGAAGATTTTTACCCTAGCAACACTCGGTGGGCTGGCAGGGCGCCCCCTGGAGTGGCACTGCTATGGTGCCAGATATATACCCCTGCTGGCCCACCCGCCCCTCAGTTCCTTCTTGCCAGTTACTCTGACAGTGGGGAAGAAGGGCGGGTTTCGAATGGATATGAGCAACACATCTTGAAGAACAACAGTTACAAAGGTGAGTAACCGTCTTTTCTTCTTTGAGTGCTTGCTCATATCCATTCCAGTTAGGTGATTCCCCAAGCCTTACCCAGGTGGTGAAGTTGGGAGCGAGACGTTGTGGAATGTAAGACCGCTGAGTGAAATGCGGCATCGTCTCTGGACTGCTGGACCAATGAGTAGTGTGATGCAAAGGTGTGGATGGAAGATCAGGTAGCCGCACGACATATTTCCTGGATGGGAACATGGGCCAGGAAAGCGGCAGATGAGGCTTGAGCCTGAGTAGAATGGGCAGTGAGATGGCTAGTTGGGACGTGAGCCAAGTCATAGGATGCCCGGATACAGGATGTCACCCAAGATGAAATCCGTTGGGAAGAGATTGGCATGCCCTTCATGCGCTCTGCCACCGCTATAAATAGCTGAGGCGAACGTCGGAAGGGTTTGGTCCTCTCGATATAAAAGGCGAGAGCCCTGCGGACATCCAAAGCATGCAGCTGTTGTTCCTGACGCAATAAGTGCAGCTTCGGGAAAAAGACTGGTAGAAAGATGTCTTGATTAACATGGAAGGCAGAGACTACTTTAGGGAGGAATGCCGGGTGTGGTTGCAGCTGTACCTTATCATTGTGGAATACCGTATATGGGGGATCCACAGTCAAAGCTCAAAGTTCCGAGACTCGCCTAGCCGAGGTGATAGCGACGAGGAAGGCTGTCTTCCAGGACAGGTACAGCAGCAAGCATGTGGCTAGAGGCTCAAAGGGGGGGACTCATGAGCCTAGCTAATACAAGGTTTAGATCCCTGAGGGTAGAGTCGCTCCAAGCCTTTGAGGAATCTGGAAACTTTGGGGTGAGAAAAGATTGAATTGCCAGTTTCCCCAGGATGGAAGGTGGAAATAGCTGCAAGATGCACCCTTATAGAAGAGATCGCCAGGCCCTGCTCCTTGAGGGACCATAAATAGTCCAAGATAATGGGGACCGAGACACCTTCTGGGATAAAGTCATGCTGGGCGCACCAGTGGGAGATGCGCTTCCATTTGGCGAGATATGTCATCCACGTGGAAGGCTTTCTGCTTCCCAGCAGCACCTGTTGCACTGAGGTGGAGCAACGCAACTCAGATTGGCTCAACCAGACAGCAGCCATGCTGTCAGATAGAGGGATTGCAGGTCCGGGTGGTGAAGCCTGCCGAAGTCCTGAGTTATGAGGTCCAGGTAGAGTGGCAGAGGTAACAGGTCTGCCAGAGAAAGGTCGAGCAGCCCGGTGTACCAGTGCTGTCTCAGCCATGCCAGAGCAATCAGTATTAGCTGGGCTGTTGTCCCTGCGGAGCTTGAGTAAAACTCTGTGGGTGAGAGGAAATGGTGGGAAGGCATAAAATAGGCGACCTTTCCACGGAATTAGGAACGCGTCCGAGAGGGAGCCCGGGGAGCGACCTTGTAGGGAGCAGAACATCTGGCATTTCCTGTTCTCTCTGGAGACAAAGAGGTCTATGTGGGGAAAGCCCCACTTCCGGAATACAGAAAGGAGACTATCCGGATGGATGGACCACTCGTGAGACAGGAAGAATCTGCTCAGTTGATCTGCGAGAGTGTTCTGGACTCCTGGGAGAAAGGAGGCTTCCAGGTCTATTGAGTGGGCTATGCAGAAGTCCCACAGTTGAATGGCCTCCCGACAAAGGGGGGGGAGGACCATGTCCCTCCCTGTTTGTTTATGTAATACATGGCCGTTGTGTTGTCTGTGAACACTGCAATACAACGGCCCCATAGATGATGCTGGAATGCTCGGCACGCCAGTTGGACCACTCTCAGTTCTTGGACATTTATGTGTAAGGCCAACTCCCGAGACGACCAAAGGCCTTGAGTGCGAAGGTGCCCTAGGTGAGCACCCCAGCTGAGAGATGACGCGTCCGTTGTTAGGGACGTGGAGGGCTGTGGTGGATGGAATGGCAGACTTGCACACACCAGGGATGGCGTCTGCCACCAGTCGAGGGAGCCTAGAATGCTCGGCGGGATTGTGAGTATAATGTCTATGGTGTCTCTGCCCGGATGATAGGCTGAGGCGAGCCAAGTTTGAAGAGGATTCATCCACAGTCTGGCGTGGTTTGTGACGAATGTGCATGCAGACATGTGACCGAGGAGGTCAAGGCAAGTGCAGGCAGAGGTTGTTGGGAAGCTTTGAAGTCTTTGTACAAGGGAGACTACAGCCTGAAAACGAAGTAGAGGCAAACTGGCCGTTGCAAGATTAGAGTCCAGCATGGCTCCGATGAACTCTATCCTCTGCATAGGCACCAGAGTGGACTTTTCTAAATTGATTATCAGGCCTAGACGCATGAATAGGTCCTTGATGATGGTCACATGACTGGTGACTTGTGCCTTGGAAGTCCCTCGAATAAGCCAGTCGTCGAGGTATGGGCAGACATGTATTCGACGACAATGTAGGGAAGAGGCGACTATTGCCATACACTTCGTGAATACCCGAGGGGCCGAGGAGAGGCCAAAGGGAAGGACCGTAAACTGATAATGTTGATGATTCACCACAATGTGTAGATACCGTCTGTGCAGGGGGTAAATTGCAATGTGGAAATATGTGTCCTTCATGTCGAGAGTGGCGTACCAATCTCCGGGATCCAGGGAAGGAATGATGGTTCCCAGGGATACCATGAGGAACTTGAACTTTTTCATGAATTTTTTCAGTCCTCGCAGGTCTAGGATAGGCCAGAGGCCCCCTTTCGCCTTAGGGATTAGGAAATAATCGGGAATAAAACCCCTTGCCCCTTAATTCCTCCTGTACCTCCTCTATAGCTCCAATTGTAAGGAGCCTCCGAACCTCCTGCAGGAGGAGTTGCTCGTGAGAGGGGTCCCTGAAGAGAGATGAGGAGGGGGATTGGGAGGGAGGCGTGAAAGAAACTGAAGATGGTATCCAAGCTCCACCGTGCATAGGACCCAAAGATCCGAAGTTAATTGGGACCATGCAGGGAGGAATGGGGAAAGGCGGTTGTAGAACTGAAAAGGATCCTGGGAGACAGTTGGTACACTGCTCTTGGGCGCACCCTCAAAAGTTTGATTTGGGTCCCGCTGTTGGCTTGGTGAGACCGGAATTGTTACCCCCTTGAGGTCCAGACTGACGTCCGCGGTTGGTACGACCTCACCTTCTGGTAAAGTCTTGCCTTGGCCTAAGTGGGGGGTAAGGGTGCTGAGGTTGGGAGCGGAAGGACCGTCTTTGAGTCTGTGGTGTATGTATTCCCAGCGAACGCATAATTATGCTGTTGTCTTTTAGACTCTGAAGCCTAGGGTCTGTCTTTTGTGAGAACAGGCCCTGGCCATCAAATGGTAAGTCTTGTATAGTATGTTGAAGTTCAGGTGGCAGGCCTGACATTTGTAGCCATGATATACATTGTATGGCTATTCCAGAGGTGACCGTTGTAGCTGCCGAATCAGTGGAATCCAGCGAGGCCTGTAGGGAGGTCCGCGCTACTCTCTTTCCTTCCTCCAGCAGTGCTGTAAATTCCTGGCAGGAGTCCTGCGGGACCAGCTCTATAAACTTCCCTACAGCCTCCCAGGTGTTGTAGTTGTACCTACTCAGGAGGGCTTGTTGGTTTGCTACCCTGAGCTGGAAGCCTCCCGCGGAATAGATTTTTCGTCCCAACGAATTCATTCGCCTGGCCTCCCTTGATTTAGGTGCAGGGGCTCGTTGGCCATGGCGCTCCCATTCATTGACGGACTGTACAACCAATGAACAGGGAGGGGAGTGCACACATAGGTACTCATACCCTTTGGAAGGCACCATGTATTTCCGTTCGACCCCTCTGGCTGTGGGCGGGATGGATGCCAGGGATTGCCAGATGGTGTCTGCTCTAGCCTGGATCGAACGGATGAAGGGGAGAGCCACTCTAGTTGGTGTCTCCGCCGGCAATATACTTATCACCGGGTCTTCCACCTCTGAAACTTCCTCTACCGGCAAGTTGACATTCTGGGCAACACACCGCAGAGGGTCCTGGTGTGACCTGAGGTCAATTGGAGGCAGGCCCGATGATGACGTCCCCACTATTGCCTCATCCGGAGAAGAGGAAGATGACAGCCCCGGGACAAGTGGGTCCTGTACTGACTCCTGATCCTGCGGGACCTCTGGAGCCGGAAGATCGTGTGGGTCCGGTGCGTGGGTAGGAGCTTCCTCCGTACCAGCCAGAGGAGGTCTGCTAACAATGGCCTCTGGCACGCGGTGTTCTGAGGGACTGGAGCGTGATGGGCCAGCGGGTTCCCCTTGGGCTTAGTGATAAGCCCAAGGTGTCCAAAAGGACCACTGATGAGGTCCCCGGTCCGGGCCATGGGTGCGAGTATCCAAATCCCCATAGGAAGCACTGTCCACATGGGATGAGACGGATGGATGATGAGAAGGCCACGGAGACGCTGAGGCCATTTGGGCACGGTCTCTGCGTCCATTCGATCCTTCTCCACGTGGTACCGGAGAACGGTACTGGGATTCGTACCGGTGTCGGCAGTGAGACCGGGACCTGCGACCAGCGCGGTACCGGGAGGTCGACCAGTGCCTTGAATCTCTGTGCTGAGCTCGGCTGCGAGAGGTACGGTGCCGTGAGCAGTGCCAGGACCTGGACCGATACCGAGAGTATCGGGACGGCGACTGGGATCTCGAATAGTGCTGCGAGTACGACCGGTACCTAGATGGAGAGCGGTACCGGGACTGCGAGCGGCATCGGGACCGGGATCGATGACGGGACCGAGTGTGCCTGCGGGACCTGGACTGTGACCGGCGACGTTTGGTGGTACCGGACGAGGATGGTCTCATCATAGTGGGCTCGCCCAGTGATTGAACAACCCGCACTGGAGGTGCCAGGGGTTGAGGCAGCTCGGGCTCCGTCAAGGCAATCAACTGCCTTACAGTGGAGAACGTCCCCGGTGTGGAGGGCACAATAAGCTCAACCACGGCGTGTGCTGGGGAGCTGATAGGCACCGGACTCGACGGCTCTTGGGAGACCGGAATCAACGGTGCAGAAGACTTCGGTGCCGTGGCAGTTGATGGTGCTGGGTGGTCCGACCTAGTTGTACGCTCTGACTGCGGCATAGATACGGGAGCTGCAGGAGTCTTATGCTTCTTGGTCCTTGGGGAGAGAGAGCGGTGCCGGGCAGGAGCTTGGCCCGGTGAAACGTGGTGTCGAGGAGCCTTCACTGTAGCTGTGTGCTCCGGTGCGGAGGAGGCACTTGTCCCCGGTGCCACAGTCGGTGCCGAAGATGAAGGAGTTAGAGCTGCCTCCATCAAGAGTTGCTTTAGATGAAAGTCCCGTTCCTTTTTCGTCCGGGGCTTGAAAGCCTTGCAGATGCAGCACTTGTCTGCGAGGTGGGATTCGCCCGAGCACTTTAAACAGGAGTCATGAGGGTCTCCTGTGGGTATCGGCCTATGACAGGCCAAGCACGGTTTGAAGCCCGGTGAGCCGGGCATGGGCCCTGGTACCGGGTGTGGAGAAGGGGCTAACCCCCGATCCCCCTTAACTGTATACAATAACTACTACAAAGAACTACTAAAACTAGAAACTAACTAGAAATATAGAAGATCGAACGATATACACAATAACTATTAGAAACGAGCCAATAGCTAGGGAGGTGGAGATCAGCTAAGCCGCGCTCCACTGTTCCAACGACCGACACGGGCGGTAAAAAGGAACTAAGGGGTGGATGGGCTGGCAGGAGTATATATCTGGCACCATAGTGGTGCCACTCCAGGGGGTATCCTGCCGGCACACCGAGTTTTGCTAGGGTAAAAATCTTCCGACGAATGTGCATGCGGCGCGCGCACACCTAACTGGAATTAATATGAGCAAACACTCAAAGAACTACACCATCTGCTCAAGAAACTCCCTGAAAAAGCACAGGAACAGATCTGTACAGACAGGCCTAGAACCCCAACCATGGGCATTCTATATGCTACCCAAGATCCCTAAACCTGGAAATCCTGGACGCCCCATCATCTCAAGCATTGGCACCCTAATGGCAGGATTATCTGGCTATGTGGACTCTCTCCTCAGGCCCTAGGCTACCAGCACTCCTAGCTATCTTTGAGACACCACTGACTTCCTGAAGAAACTACAATCCATCAGTGATCTTCCAGAAAAACACATCCTGGCTATCATCCTGATGTAGAAGCCCTCTACACCAACATGCCACAAAAAGATGGACTACAAGTTATCAGAAACGGTATCCCTGATAATGTCACGGCAAACCTGGTGGCTGAACTTTGTGACTTTGTCCTCACCCACAACTATTTCACATTTGGGGACACTATATACCTTCAAGTCAGCAGCACTGCTATGGGTACCCGCATGGCCCCACAGTATGCCAATATTTTTTTGGCTGACTTAGACCAACGCTTTCTTAGCTCTCATCCTCCAACGCCCCTACTCTACTTGCGCTACATTGATGACATTTTTATCATCTGGAACCATGGAAAAGAAGCCCTTGAGGAATTTCACCATGATTTCAACAATTTCCATCCCACCATCAACCTCAGCCTAGACCAATCCACACAAGGGGTCCATTTCCTTGACACTACTGTGCTAATAAGCAATGGTCACATAAACATCACCCTATACAGGAAACCTACTGACTTCTATACTTACCTACATGCCTCCAGCTTCCATCCAGGACACACCACATGATCCATCGTCTACAGCCAATCTCTAAAATACAACCGCTTTTGCTCCGATCCCTCAGACAGAGACAAACACCTACAAGATCTCTATCAAGCATTCTTAAAACTACAGTATCCACCTGTTGAAGTGAAAAGACAGATTGCTAGCACCAGAAGTGTAGCCAGAAGTACCTACTACAGGATAGGCCCAACAAAGAAATAACAGGACGCCACTAGCTGTCATCTTCAGCCCCCAACTAAAACCTCTCCAGTGCATCAAAGATCTACAACCTATCCTGAAAGATGATCCCTCACCCTCACAGATCTTGGGAGACAGACCTGTCCTCACTTACAGACAGCCCCACAACCTGAAGCAAATACTCACCAGCAACCACACACCACAGAACAAAAACACTAACCCAGGACCTATCCTTGCAATAAAACCCGATGGCAACTCTGTCCACATATCTATTCAAGTGATGCCATCATAGGACCTAATCACATCAGCCATGCCATCGGGACTCATTCACCTGCACCTCTACTAATGCGATATATGCCATCATGTGCCAGCAATGCCCCTCTCCCATGTACACTGGCCAAACTGGACAGTCTCTACGAAAAAGAATAAATGGACACAAATCTGACATCATGAATCGTAACATTCAAAAACCTGTAGGATAACACTTCAACCTCTCAGGTCACTCAGTAACAGACTTAAAGGTGGCAATATTGCAACAGAAAAGCTTCAGAAACAGACAGACTCCGAGAAACTGCTGAACTTGAATTAATATACAAATTTAGACCCCATCAACTCAGGTTTGAATAGAGTTTGTAATGGCTGAGCTATTACACACATATTTCCCCATGTTAAGTATCCTCACAACTTGTTGTCAGTGTCTATCTTGATTATCACTTCAAAAGTTTTTTCTCTCTCCTGGTGATTACAGCACATCTTAATTAATTAGCCTCTTAGCGTGGGTAGGACAACCCCCACCTTTTCATGTTCTCTGTATGTATATACATCTCTTTGCTATATGTTCCATTCTATGCATCCAGTTAAGTGGGCTGTAGTCCACGAAAGCTTATGCTCAAATAAATTTGTTAGTCTCTAAGTCAGGCCTGCACAACATGCGGCCCGCAGGAGGATTCTAAATCCCCTGCACACGGCGGCTCTGCGGGCAGCCCAGAGTCCTTTGACTCCTGGCCATGGCCGGGAATCAAAGAGCTCTGGGTTGCCCGCAGCCACAGGGAGCCCTGAGCCCTTTAAATCTCAGCCACGGCCAGGAGTCAAAGGGCTCTAGGCTGCCCGCAGAGATTCCCAGCTGCGGCTGAGATTTAAAGGGCTCAGGGCTCCCCGTGGCTGTGGGCAGCCCAGAGCCCTTTAAATCCTGGCCCGTGACCGCTGATTGCCCCCTCCTGGGACCCCTGCTCCAACTGCCCCCCAGAACCCTCATCCCCTATCTAAATGCTGCTGCTCCTTGTCCCCCGATTGCCCCCTCCTGAGACCCCTGCCCCTAACTGCCCCTTTGGACCCCAGCCCCTATCTAAGCCTCCCTTCTCCTTGTCCCCAACTGCCCCCTCCTGAGACCCCCCCTAACTTTCCCCCAGGACCTCACTCCCTACCTGTCCCCTGATAAACCCCTGGGACTCCCATGCCTATCCAACTGCTGCCTGTCCCCCTGAACCTCCGTCTCATCCAACCCCCCCTGCTCCCTGTCCCATCACTGGCCCCCGGAATCTCCTACCCCTTCTCCAACCTCCAGCTCCCTTACCGTGCCACTCAGACCAGCACGTCTGGCTCCATGCAGCTCCAGACACGTTGCTGCCATGCATCCCCAAGGAGCCCACAGCCCTCCCAGCACCTGCCTTCCAGATTTGAACACCTCAAAATTCAGGAGTGCTCAAGCTCAGTTTGGGCAGCTGTTACTTTATTTCTCCCAAATCAAATATACTGATCCACTGTAACTTGCTGTAGAAAAAGTAGGATAAAATTGAGCAAGAAATGCTTATTAGGACTGGAATTGCTATTTTCAACAGCCATTGCCTTTTTGTTTGTTTAAAAGAAAGACAGTGATATTGCATTGGCAAATTCCCCATAGAAAGAAAGAGTGGAACAAAAGAATAATAAAGGCACCTCAACTTTTCCTCATTTATGGAGGACAGTCTTATAATATGCATCCAGTTACCCTCCAATCACACAAGCTGAAAATTGTTCCACTTTACTGCAGCTCTGTAACCATATGGGAACCAAACCCATCTGTGTTTTGTGCACATCCAAAATTCTTGCTGAATGACCCGCCCTGGGAGTGTCACCAGTGACCCAGGGCTGGGGTGGCAGGAGGTATGTGTGTGTGGGGCACTGATGGGGGGGAGCCCAGGGCTGATGCAGCAGCTGGGTGAGGGGAGGGCACTGGTGGGGAGGAAAGAGGGAAGCCCAGCGCTGAGGTGGCAGGGGGTGTGGGTCGGTGAGGGGACAGCTCAGGACTGGGGCAGCAGGGGGGTACAAGGGGGAGCCCAGGGCTGGGACGGGAGGCAGCCAAATTTTTTTTTTTTTTGCTTCGGACAGCAAAAAACCTAGAGCCGGCCCTGCCGGGTTCCCCCAGCTGCCGGAGCCCCGGGCCCTTTAATTTGACCCTGAGGGCTCCCAGCCACCTCTTCAGTTGGGAGCCCATGATTGATTTCAAATAAGGTGTCACCTCCCCACCCCCAACCTTCCTTTTTGGCCCACAGCTGTTTTGGTGGGGCGGCACTGGGAAAGGAGGGTTTGTTTCCACAAGGCTGGGCGACCCTGGGACAGGGTGTGTCTGCGGGGCTGGGAGATTTCAGCCCTCAGCTGTTTTCTTTAGAGTAATATGGCCCTCGCCGCTTTACGAGTTGTGCAGGCCTGCTCTAAGGTGCCACAAGTATGCCTGTTTTTAATTAGAAGGAAGTGAGAGTATATTTTCCCCTTTCACACTGATAAAACTGTTCATTAAGTTGTAATTTGCTGATATCAGAGGGCATAATCATGATGCTTAGGTTACATGTGTATAACTGAGCCCTCACCCCCTATCCAGCCTAGTGAAAATGAGCAAATGAGCGAGGGTGGGGAAGAGTGAGTGACAGAGATAGGCGAGAACGGAGTGGCTAGGGCCTCAAGGAAAGGGCAGGGAAAGGGTGCTCAGTTTTCTGCAATTAGAAAGTTGGCAACCCGAAGTTAAAAGCAAAAGTTGTTTTTTCTGAAGTTGAATACGTTTTAGGTGGAAATTAAGGTAGACAATTAGGCATGGAACCCGTTACTTTTTAAAAGTGTGGTCAGTCAATTTTTAGAGTAGAACTAATTTTCGAAGTTAAAATTCAAGCTGACTGAGGTTTTACAGAGAAATAAGATAAGATGAGTACATTACATCACACCCCACAATGGTGATCTGCAAATAATTTTGTAAGTTTCTACAAGAAGTGTAGTTTGTGGTACAACCCTCTTACTTTCCTCTTTACCAAAAAAAAAAAGTGATTGTCATATAGGTAACCGTAGCTCGAAATGTCACAGGGTAACCAGAAGGCAGTAGAAATATTTCTGAAAACAATTTTATTTTATATTTAATATTCAAGTCTCTTCAGAATGAGTTCAGTACCTCACAGAAGCTTGCCCTCAAACTCAAGCTCTAGCTGCTCCATTCAATCTTGCTTATGATTAAAATTTCTGCTATGTCACAGTGTTAGTTCTTTCAAAGATATTAGTCTTATGGTATTTTTGGCATGACAGAGCATCTGCATATCTAAGTATAAAGTGACCTACAGCCCCACTATCTCAGAGAGCATGTACCTCAGTGTTCTCGCCTTCCATATACAATTTGAGATTTAGACTGGCATGAGTGCTGTCAGATTTAACTTGTCAATCTGGGCTGGCATCTTTCCCCTGACCCTTCTAACAGTTAGGAAGGCCCTGCAGGCAAGACAGAAAAGCCGGCCCATCTCAAATTAGCTGCCAACAACACTGCACAATGGCTGATACATGAAAATTAACCACTGCACTCTTGCTATTCCGTGCATACAATCCTTACATACAAGGGAACTTGTGTTTCCCTCCTTAGTTGGCAATTACTGCCAAAGTCTGATTTTCTTGGGTAACAGCAACAACTGAAAGCTAGCACATTTGGTCTGAAGAACAAATCAGAAGAGACAGGACTTTTAGGCCCACTGATCAGCTAACACGTTAAATATAATTATACAAACAAGGTTACATTGCTCTACAAAATGGTTTTATTAAAGTTTTCCTTTTATTCTTATGACAAACTTTTTCATTTTAATCCAATCTGACTTTCAACCTACTGATCAAGCTTAAGCTATTTCATGACAACTTCTATTCATTGTAGACATTCAACTTTAGAAAATATGTCCCAGATTCTCCTCTCCATTCAGGCTGCTTTGCAGTGTGCACCTGACAAGAAGTGGCTCTCCTGTAGTCAGCTTTGCTATAATTAGGATCATCCCAGTGGGGTGCAAGACTGTCTAGTGGCACAGAGTTGGTTTACGGCTTCCCCACCACAACCCATTGAGTTCACCAGTAGGTGATTCAAGTTAAAGTGAGTTTCAAAATGTTCTAATTTAAGCCAGGGGAATTACCTAATACACAGCCAACAAAATAGCCATCTTCGCATCCCTCCTCCTAAACTGCACTGTATGCTCCTCAGGCACAATTGAATATTAAATGTACAAATCTATGTGGAGATGCAGTTATCTGGCTAGGGAATATCAGACTTTTGAACACATACAATGAAGGAGTTCTTCAGGATCTGAATAATATTCTACCTCACCCCCCAGAAATTTTACTCTGGGATCTGTGAAAGGTAAGTGTTACTTACACAAACACTATGTCCCCTCGCTTTGAATATGCTGGAATAGCACTGGCAATTGTGGCAAATCCATATGAGTATATAATGGATTCCTCTGTCCTCATAAATTTTGCTAGCCGATCTTCCAATTCCAAGTGTACATCTGAGAAAAAAATTAAAAATTCTTAGACAAGTTTAATTGTTCTGCTTTTGTTGCAGAATGGCTTAACAGTTTGTACTTGGAAATTAACACAGCCATGTACTGAAACAGGAATTTGCTGAGGAAAAGTGTAATTGTTTACCAGTGGTAACAGTGTCACAGTAAATGAATCACTAAACACCAAAGCTGATGCATCAATCCTTGACGGGCACTGAGTGGTGTTTGTCAAATCCAAGCATCAGAAGTTCTAACAGTTGCCAAACCATATACATATTTGTAAAACTAATATGCCTGTGTACTCAGAACAGCAATGAGAATTTCCTTACATTTAGACTGTAAGCACCAGGGCCGGCTCTACTGTTTTTGCCGAATTGCTGCCGCTGACGGCGGGGGCTGTCTGTGTGCCATTAGGGCAGCACGCATGTTTCCAAGGTGGCAGCAATTCGGCAGCAGCTTCTGTCTTCTGGCTGAAGACAGAAGCTGTGCCGCTATGGACAGCTGAACATAGAAGCTGCCGCTGAATTGCTGCCACCGCGGAAACGTGCGAGCTGCCCTAACAGCAGATGGACTGCCTCCGCCGTCTGTGGTGGCAGTTCGGCGTGCTGATGGGGGCAAAAACACACGGGCTGCTGCAGATTGCCACCCCAAGCACCTGCTTGGAAAGCTGGTGCCTGGAGCCGGCCCTGGTAAGCACCTTAGGGAAGGGACTGCCTTTTCGTTCGGTTTGTACAGCACCTAGTGCAATGAGGCCCTGGTCCATGATTGGAGTTCCTAGCTGCTACTAAAGTGCAAACAGTAACAAGCAATGCAATTTCCAGCAATTAACTAAATCTTGGCTGGCTGAACTTCTGTCATCTTAACTCAGAAAATCAACACAACTCAATATAATTGCCCAACACAGCACTGAAGCTCATGCCTTATGGCTTTGTTTTCACATGAACTGAGAAGAAGCAAAAAAAAAAAAAAAAAAAAGGGTAGACCATTTAGTAGTCTACAAACATTCTACTGCCCCAAGACTGATGTGTCTGTTATGGTATCAACATTAAAGATGCAGGTTTTCATATTTAAGATGGGGTGGGGACAGGAATTGCACAAAGACCCTGGATTTGACCCATGATCTCCACATTATGTGAATCAAATATATACTTCTGGGGAATGGTATACTTCTACTAGATTTATGTGTACGTATTACTCTTTGACTATAATAGGTCTTCCCACTATAACCTTCATCCATGTGATCTGGATCAGTTTTATCCAGTCCTTTCCATATTTTAGAAACTGGAAGCCTTGGTCTGCCCTACTTTAATTTGCCTAGAGTATCACTGGTGCAAAGAACTGGCTTTCAGTCTTAAAATTCAATTTTTAACTACAAACCCTTTGCCCCCCAAAAAGTTTTTTCTGGCACTTAGAACCTACACTGATCAACATCTTCCAAATGGAGACAGTTGGAGTACCTCCCCAAGTACTTACAGGGTGAATACTGGGTGTGTTCTTTGGAAACACACTCAGAATGTAGACTTCATAGAGGTTTAGAAGTTTGTTTTCAGAAACTCTGGTAACAGTTTTCCTTGTTTTCAAATAATTGCTTGATCTACCAGACTCAATCCCCCAGTCAGGCTGGAAGCTGGATGAACTTTGACTCAACTAGTAAAAGAGGAGCATGGGTACGATCTATTGTATGGCAATGAACACCCAAAGAAGAGGCCACATGAAATATACAATATAGCATTAAAAAAACAAACTTCCTCATGAGGCCTCATCAGCTGAAGTTTGCAGGATATGGAGAAAAGCTATAGCTTTGAGCATCCAGCTATGAATTGCCTAGAGCAGTGGTTCTCAACCAGGGTCCAGGACCCTTTGGGGGGAGCGGGGGGCATGAGCCAGTTTCAGCAGGTCCGCCCAGTAGGGCAGCATTAGACTTGGGTCCCAGGGCAGAAAGCCAAAGCCCCACTGCATGGGGCTATCACCCATACAAAGCATGTGCAACTTAACTTTGTAGGGCCCCCTGTGGCACGGGGCCCTGGGCAGTTGCTCTGCTTGCCACTCCCTAGTGCTGGTCCTGGCTTTTCTATATAGAAAAAAAGTTGTTGTGGCACACATGGGCTGTGGAGTTTTTATAGCATGTTGGTGGGGGCTTCAGAAAGAGAAAGGTTGAGAACCCCTGGCCTAGAGGGGAAAAAAAGAAAGCTTTCTAGAGAAGTGTATGTGGATGACCTAAGCCTTTCAATAAAAATACTTGATCTTAAAGCTCAGAACATGAGGCAGCTACCTGGGGAATAAGTGAGAGAAGAGAACATCTAACTCTACAGATTTAATGAGCTTTAACTGACAGATACAACCACCACACATAATGAAGGGGCTCTATATTCAGAGAGCATTGTTGTTTGCAGCAACCAGGATGTGAATATAATAAATTTCTCATTAAAAAACTTAAATACTTGACAAGCATGATAAGTTACAAAAGCGTTGCCAACACGTATGAGTCCGAACACTCAGGTCTGCTCACTAATAATTATTATTAGCTGGCTACCACCTTGGATGGACAGGAAGACCAGGTATGTTGTGACATCAGTGAACAAAGTCTGCAGGATTAAATCTAAAAAGCTGCAAAAAACAATATTTATCAAATTTAAACACGTAAGGTGATTGTCTGATCATTCAATAGGCCTGACCTGACTCAATGAAATATCGAAGCCAGCCTTCTGGAGAAATCAAACATATGGTTGACTCCAACCATCTGGGTTAACAAAAGAATCCATGACTCCGAGGAAGTGACATGAAAGCTCACAAGAAGACAAAACAAAACGTTAAGCCTGTAACTATCCTGCCCTTTACATCTCCTTAGTGGAGACAGCAAAGGAATAATAAATGCCATAATTCTGTAATGAAATATTAGAGAGGCTAGTTTCACAACTAAGCTGATTATAAAAAAAAAAAAAAAAATTTCATATTGAGATTTCTCACAACTAGAACGCTTCCCATCACAAAAGTCTTAATGTTTCTTGCAGAGGATATTTCAGTCTGAATACAGTATTATACAAATAAGACAACAACAAGTTTCATCATTCGAATTTTAAAATATACAGAAATCAGACTGCCCTCTTGTGGTCTGTTTAGCATTTAATGAAGGAGTTTTAAGTGCATTTCTACTTCAACCATTTTAAACACACTTCCCAGTATGGCAAATTCCACAGCATTGTAAACCAAGTGAAATTTTGAAACATAAAGGAAGCTTCTAAAAAGAAAAGTATACTAAATTTACTTGGCAAGTAATTTCTATATGCCCTTGCTGTTACTGACAGTATGTATTAGAAGGCAGTTTTACCTGTGGATAGAACAGGGACTGTCTAAATTGTAGGTCCTAGATTATCACCGACTGATCTAGAACAAGTCCAGGTAAACACTATACCTATGACTTAAAGTAAATACATGCATTTTTATCAAGCTACCATACTTGAATTGATAGTCTTTGCTATTGTTTAATCAATCTCAATTAAGTTTTTATCATTTAATTTATGCTAATTAAACAACAGAGATAGCTAGTAGTAATGAAAATAGCTACTTTATTACATCTTTTAAAACACTTAAATATGTCTCAGTCTTGACTGGATTGTGCATATTCCCTCTTTTAGATTCAAACCCATTATCATGTAATTGTGCTTATTTGGACTCTAGTTTATCCACATTCTTTCTATGGTGTCCTAAACGCAATAGGTCAAATTCAGCATTATGACTTGGCTAAAGGATCTATGTTAGATGGATTATGCGAGAAGTGCCTTTTGTTTAAAACATTTGTTTAATTTAATTTTAGCAATGATAAGCATCACAGGTCATTAGCAATCATATCAAAGAGTCTTGTTGTGTGTCTGCCATTCCCTGCACTGAGAAACCCAGACAGGTACCGAGCAAGTATTTTGGAAATACCCACCACCTCAATATGAAAATCTTTAAACTAAGATGAACTAAAAGCAGGCAAGTAACAGTAAAGCAAAGTTATACTTACCAAAAGTGCCGTAAAACCCTCTAGGTCCACAAGTGCCAACTCCGTACTTCCTCAAAGATGCCTGGGCTGCATTCTTTAGTGAAAATATTACATGAAAAACAACATTTAACTTACTTGTACAATAATATATTCTGCACAATTCAGATTGTCAATTTTACATAATTGTCAACATTCCTCTTCTTGTTCTGTATAATTTATATAGCCATACAACCAAATGCAATTAAAATGTTGCACAATAATTTAACTAATTTTGTAAACTCATTTGCCAATGAGACTTCACTATTTTAATCAAGATTTAAGCTTAGTTTACTGTATAACAATACTACACTGATGGTGCACTGTGGAAAAGAGTACCTAGTAAGTACTAACAATGTAACTTAAAAATCAAGCAACTGTATATATGATTTCACACCTATTGAAATATTAGCCATTTCAGTAGTACTGTTCTAGATGAAGAACAAATTTATATTTCACAAAAAGGCAAAGATTACATTCTACTACCACTTCAGAAGGGTATTTACTTTTTCCTTTATTTCCTTCACACAAAGAGACCAAGGGAAGGATTTTCAAAAGCACCTAATGGAGTTAGGCACCACTGCAAATCTCACTGAGACAGTTGCCTTCAGATGTTTAATTTAATAATAATTTAAGAACTTCCATTTTGATGTCAACCTACAGTAAATGTCACCCTATATACTTTGGTATTTCACACAAGTAAAATATATTTCTTAAAACTTCAGGTGCATGAATAGAACTAGCTGAACTCTCTCTCAAAATAAAGTTTTCCAGTTGACACCATCCATCAATGACTGCACTATACACAGCTATAAACTATTTACAGTCGTCTGTTTTTATCAATATCAGTTGGGGAGAGTGCCCCAAAGTGCCTCTTCTATACTTGAGGAGAAGGAGGAAGTCACTTCTATCAGATTACCCCCTTTTTAGTAAGAAAAGGAACACTAGATTAAACATTAATTGAAAAAAAATATTCTGGTCTTGCAGTGGGTGTGCAACAAGATTATATATAGTTCTCAATACAACCTGAACAAGTTATAAAACTGACTTGACATTATCTTCTTATACAGAAAGCAGTTTGAATGGAATACTCAGGGTCATGAAAAGATCATATTTTAAGCGCATCGCTCCCTTTCCTGCAAAGCATGGATATGATCCTGTTAACACCTTACTATTTGGCACAATGCTTACTACCATGAGTAGTCTCACTGAAGTCAGTGAGTGTACTGAGAGTAGCAAGCACTATGCCACGAAGTAAGATGTCCATAAACTCCACTATCAGATGCCACTAAGAATCTCAAAGTTTGTCACTACACTTTTCTAGAAGATACTTCCTCAAGTGTTTTTAAACAAATTCTCCCTGTAGTCTTTATTTTTGGTTACAAATTTAAACTGTCACTTTTTCTAATTAGAAAGAACGACAGGATAGCAGAGGCTGTTTATTTCCCACAGAATTCTGTTTGGTTGTGCTAAAATTGCTATGCCCGTATAAAAGCAAGGATAATCAAAGAAGAGGAAAAATGTTAATTATCTACCCAAACTTTGAAAGAACTTACATACAAGGAATTGTCTTTTTCAAAGTTATAAATGCCTCAGAATTGAACACATTTATGGATACAATTTTGTCACAGTAAAATCAGGCAAAATTCATGGAACAGTTATAGTAAAAATGTACAAAATCAGTGTATGGTCACAGCAGGGCTGAAGTCCGAGCCTGGCCACCCAGGGATGAAGTCTGAGCCTCACCACCTGAGACTGAAGCCCCAGAAGTCACAGACATCTGTTAAAGTCATAGAATCTCTGACCAAACTGTATCCTTACTTATAATACACAAACTACAATGATGCATATACTGCCATATTTAAATGCTGATTAACATTTTGCCATTTAAATTCCTAGCACTTTCACACTTCCAGTATACACTGGAAATAACTGAGGCATAACACAAGTTATTGCAATTTCTTTATTTCATGTTGTTACCGGACTGAAACACCTCACCCAAAAACACATATTTAATATTTGCATAAGGCTTTGAATATGTCTAAATATAAGTGCTAAATGTTTTTAATTTTGGCAATTCTTATGAGGTAGGTATGTATTTTCTTTATAAATAAAGAAATGTAAGCAGAGGTGAAGTGACTTGCTCAAGGTCACATGGTAAGTCAACAGCAGAACCAAGCTTAGGATGTGAGGCGGATGAAGACTACTACAAAAATGAGTGATTGTGAGGTTCACATATTTTGAAATCATCCCCAAACTCAAGGTAAAAAATGCAATAGCACGTTTTAAAAAATCCCTTTGTATATAACTATCTATGCACAATCATATAATCTACTCACCTTCACTCTTTCGTTATCCAGAAGTCCAAGAAAGTTGAATGATGCAAAATTTATACATTCCTTGCCATTCACTATGATTTTATGACTTGGGGGGCTACAAAAATATAAAAACAGTGCTATCGTTAAATTTGTGTCACTTTCATAACAGTCAAACAGTACACTGACTGTATTTTAAAGCACATTATGATATTAATTGAAACGTTGATTTTTTTCCTATTCTGCCATGTTTTCAAAGTCATAATTTTACACTGAACCTAAAGCCATGTCTACACTACCACTTATATCGGCATACCCCTGAGTGACATAAGTTTTGCCAGCGTAA
Organism: Chelonoidis abingdonii; assembly: GCF_003597395.2. Taxonomy (NCBI): domain Eukaryota; kingdom Metazoa; phylum Chordata; order Testudines; family Testudinidae; genus Chelonoidis; species Chelonoidis abingdonii. The sequence continues at coordinate 84,858,690 of NC_133774.1, read as the reverse complement.
GTGGTAGTGTGCACAGTGCTATGTCGGTGGGAAAGCTTCCGTCGCTTGTTGGGGGTGGTTTAATTACGTCAAAGGGAGAGCTCTCTCCCATTGGCATAGAGTGGGTACACGAGATCTTACAACAGCACAGCTGCATCAGTACAGCTGTGCTGGTGTAAGCACTCTAGTGCTGACATAGCCTAAATACAATACAAACAGATATACTAATACAGATATACTTGTCAAATTCCAGTTTGGATAATTACATTCTGCCTACTTAAAATCTCCTGTCCCTTAAACTAAATGCAGTATTCTCCAAAGTTCTGTTCCGAACTGTTTAGGATTGCTGCTTGTTGTTTAAATAATTGCTGGTTCATGCCACAAAAGTGATGTATTTAAGCAGTGGTTAAAACTTCTCCTTTGTATAATTTGCAAAGCATTTGGGATCCTTGGGATCCTCCCACTTTGCTAACAAGAGTTAACTAAAAAACAATAGTTTTGTCATATAGCAAGAACACCTTTGCAAACATGTATGGAAAAAAAATTTATAAAAATAAAAAGGTACCAAGTTTATGCAGACACTCAACAAAAGATGTTTTAGAATGCTTGGGAAATCTGATATGCTAGATTTCATTCTGTTTAATTCATAGAAGTTACAGTAATTCCAGGAACCGTTTTTGCTAGAACCAGGATTGGAAGTAAAAAATAAATAAATAAAAAATCAAGCAATGATGACAAAAAAAAGTTGTGGAGATGAAAATGTGACCAGAGCAAAATGTTCAGCAATGTTTAGAACAAGCAGCCTGTAACCAGGAGAACAATGAAATATTTTACATTGCAAGCATTTTATCAAACATTTTTACTGAAGCAACGAAAAATCTGACTATTTAAGAGTTTGCATTAGCACTAGCTAACTCAATTTGACTTGCTTTTCCTAAATTTAGGCATCAGGCCAGAAACCCCTAATGTCTAGCCTACAAATTAATCAGACCTCTATGTTCTGTACTTTATAAGAGTGATTATAAATGCTAAAGACATTACTAATTCAACATTAAAGTTCCACTTAATAACGAAGTGACAAGTAGTAAATCATACTGACGTTATGATTGAAAAACACTAGTTCTGCCTATTTATGCACATGCTATACAATATGATCCTATACTATATCAATATAAAATATAATTTCTCCAAGCTTGTCTAATCAGGGAACAATAATATGTGACCTATATATACACACAATCAAAACCAATCAAGGCAGCTCAAATATCCTCAGATAGTTGCTTCAAAACTGTTTTCTGATCCTAATTCACTAATTTTTATACATTTTGAATGAATAAGTTTGGACAAAGTTTTAAGGTGGACAAACCACAAACACAAAGAGGCTAAATTTGAATTCACTATAAATTGTAAGAAAAAAGTTTCAGCTTACTGCACACAAGCGTTCATAACTTTGAAAAAACATGGATTCAATTTTCTTCAAAACTTGTTGATTCAGAAGATCAAAATAACGAGAAAAGTCAGCAAAACAGTTTTGAAAAGTGTTCAATTAACTTGCTATATGTCCATCTGAAATGCATCTCTAAGGTCCTGGCCATATAAATATGCCCACAAGTAACCAGACAGGTTTAGTGGTCCCGTTGATGTCAAAAGAGTTTTCATGTACATATGTTTTTGCAAGATCAGGGTGTAACTGTGCAGGTATAGGCTTATTGCAATGATCAGTACATTCCCAGATGCAATTTTTAAATGCTATTAACTTTGTAAATCAAAAATAATGGCCACATTCTTACTTTATATAAAAACAAAGAATTCCAAGTGATTTTCATGGAATCTATGTGTATATTAATTGGATAATGTCTTTTAGGGTCCTAAGATTCCAAATCTGTGCTTGGGTATTTCACTGAGTTGCATGTACGGACAAAGGCAAATACTGAATTTCATCTTCAACATAAAATGCAAAATATGTATCAAAAGTTATAAGAAAACAAGTAACATTTTATTAAAGTTAGCATAGAACAAGTACTAGTGTCTATAAAATTCATTGTGGACTTTTTTGTTTCAGGGATATACTTCATTTTTAGCATTTATGTTTCCAACATTTCATTATTTTTCCCTTAATCATTAAGGTGCACATTTGCTGAATGAGAATTCAATATGATCCTGTCTAAATAGGCTACCTTGCAGACAGTTTCCCTACAAAGCATAGTCTATTATATTTCATGAATCAGTTAATTCAACATAGATGCTCTTAAAGTCGTTTTAACATAGCTTTTCACAATAATTAACTTAAAATTGGTTGTTCTTTGTTAGGAAAATGCTCTGCATTGCTGGTTTTGCCATCATTAACAACATTAGCTGCTGGGGCTTTTGGTTAAGTAACAAAAAGTCATCTGTTCAGGTCAGACAAGAATCTATGTTATCGAACTAAATATGGCTTTAACACAAGGTATAGAACTGTCTTCCTCAAAGGAGGATACCGCCACCATGATGTGTGTTAGAATAAATCAAGAGGTTTTCATTCTACTTTTAGGAGACAATATTTCATGCTTCCTAACGTACTGTCGGCTACATATGCTTCAAATCCACAAGCTATATTAAATATGGCAATAAAGAACCCCCACCACATACCATTATAATTAAGAGATGCATTACAGACACTTTTGTGGAAGACTAACATCAAAATCACAGAAGGAAGACTGCCATTACTGTCAACAGGATACCTGAATCATTACTTTAGCAGGGAACAAGATGGCTCTTGAACTGCCAATAGAATATGGAAATTTTCACTTATATATTAATTCTGAGATGTGAACTAGGCTGACAGCCCAAGTTACAAACCAATGGCTGTTCAATGGCTCATGGGAAAGTAGCTAGTTGGTGGTCTTAGTGTTACCAGGAAGGTGCCAGGATTCTCCCTCCTCTTCCCCTAACTATTAAGTGTAGCATCCCTGAAAGGCTTTGAATAGTTTATTTTGGCTTTTTTTAACTCAAGTGAAAGATTTTCAAACACTGAATATTTTCCTTCACTCCATACCCACCGAGACATTTTGATGGTTTCCACACCCTTTCCCAACGTCTTTAAGAACAGCTCTGGACATGGAAAAAGTGACCAAAAGTATCCACATCACAGAAGCTACAATTAAAGTTGGTGCCCACTTTTTTTTTATTTTTTTTTTTAAAAGCAGAGCTGCTTCCTCTTTGACAAGCAAGCAGCACATCGCCAGGCCAGCATGTGAAAGCAATCACTCTGCTGCTTGTGCCACACTTGTTTCATGAGTGGATGATTTTAAAATAATTAGTGTTGTTAACCTGGCATCTTTCATGAGCACTAAAATACCCTTTATTTTTAAATGCTACCAACATAAAAGTTAAAACAAAAAGTGTACCATTCCAGTACTATGATGTATACTCTAGAAGTGTACTTATGTTTGAATTGCATTGTGTTGCAACACATATGGGAAATACTGTGAATCAGTATCACTCTTCTGAGGGCTTTTCTAGTTACACAGTGCATTAGTCCACACCAGGGCGTCACAGACTAATTGGCTAGTGCACATTGGTGTAATCCCATTTCAAATTCGTAGACAAGCCCTAAGATGTTATAGCCAAGATTTCAAATGACTCCATTTTTGAGAGCCCAGCTTGAGATACCTTCAAGTAGTCTAATTTTAAGAAAGTGCCAATCCTCTCAAAAATCAGGCCCCTCCAGTCGGAAACCCCAAAATTACTAGTCGCTTTTGAAGATTTAGGCTATACTTTTACAAAATTTGCTTCATTTTGGTTATTAGTCATCAAACAGAAAAGGATCCTGAATAAGATACCAAGATGAAGCCCAATTACCTAATACTTTACTGCAAGTGATTAAAAAGATAGTTAGATTCTCTATACTATTGCATCTCCTCAGAAATTAATTCTATTTCAACAAAGATATAACGAACTTCGATAGGAGGCTTTAGCATCAGTGACAAACCCAGTCCTGTAATCCTAACATGCAATTCACTCACAAAGATATTCCAGGAACATTAAAATCCTCATATATTTAAAAACAGAGAAATTTGAAGAGATTTATATTGAAGTTGAACACAAGAATATTTTGTGCTAAATTTACCCTGAAACAATACTGTAGTTGAGAGCTGGATGATCTTTTGATACAGGAGGAACAAGAGCTTCTGGTTGCCACTCTTCAATCAATTCTTCCTTTTCCTGAAAGGATCAGAAGTCAAAATACCCAACATTTAGCATCTTTCAAATATGATTTCCATTATAGCAGATTGTGGTCTGGTAAGCAGATGGGTATAGTTCTAGCCAAAAGAACTATATCAACATGCGGCACCCTTCCAAGTCAATGCTGAACTATTACCCCCGTAGACTATACAGAGGGGCTCTGCACTACTTAGAGTGACTTAGAAATGAGAGATCCTGGCTGGATCTGTTCATTAAAGATCTCATGGTATGTTTTGTAAAAGAAAAAGGGGTTGACTCAGCATCCTGGTCAAAATTTTAACTAAGGTAATTTCTTCCTGATTACCAACTAGCCAAATCACCCTCTAATTTAATATTGGATATGGCATTCCTCACTTCCTGTCCTCAACCATTCTATAGCACTATTTAAACAAACAGTTCTTGCATTAGAGTGTTAAGTGAAGTGACACAACAGAAGCAACAATTACTAATCAAATTATCACAATCTGCACATTGGGTAACATCACATAGCATAGACTCTCATAATTACTAATCCTCACAACACATGCAATGTAGACAAGTGTTGCTGTCCATTTTTCAGATGGAGTAACAGAGGTTGTGTCACTTGCACAAGGACACACAGTGAATCAGAGTCAGAAGCCCACGAAAGTTTATGCTCAAATAAATCTGTTCGTCTCTAAGGAGCCACAAATACTCCTTTTCTTTTTTAGAGTCAGAACCAGCATTAGACTTCAGGAGTTCCTTAGCCCTAGTCTACACTGAGAGGTGGGGTGGGGGAGGGAATCAATCTAAGATATGCAACTTCAGTTATGAGAATAGCTTAGCTGAAGTCAACGTATCTTAGATCGACTTAGATTGACTTACTTTGCGTCCTCGCAGCGCGTGATTGATGGCTGGCGCTCCCCCATCGACTCTGCTTCCGCCTCTCGCCCTGGTGGAGTTTCGGAGTCGACAGGGAGCACATTCAGGGATCGATGTATCGCGTCTCATCTAGACGCGATACATCAATCCCCGATAGATCGATCGCTACCCACCGATTCAGCAGATAGCATGGACATACCCTTCATTCCACCTAGTCCTAAACTCTCTAACCCCTGAATCACAATGACACTAAGTAGGGCATTAACTATTAAAGGGATGTTAAGTTGGAAACTACTTTTAAACTTATTTTAAAAGACTAACTAAATATTTAGATCCTGAGACTAGAACTGACAATCTCCACTCTTTGGTTTTATTATTTAAGTAGTTCTCTTGCAATGAACCATTCCCATACACAGGATATGGGAAATTAACTGCTAATATATCCTATTATTGTTCTCAGCACTAGTGTAGAAAAGGCTCCAGAGGGCCGCTGGCATTTTAAGTACCACGCTGTCTAGCCCAGATACACAACAATGCTTAACACATCAGTAGCCACTAGGGCCATGAGTTCTAAAATGTAACACCTCCCTTAACACTGTTGAAGAGTAACATTTCCTAAGAGTTATTTTCCAGGTATAATAAAATCCCATCCTTGCAAAAAGACAAAGAAAACCAGACACTCGATGATCTAGTCACAAATGCAAAAGAAAAAAGCTTTATGACAGCTTTTGGATTTTCACATCAATATCGGAATTAAATGTCAATATAAACTGTAAGGGTAACGGAATATTTAAAAAATATAACTTATTTATTTATACTTATTACAGGATTACTATTTAAGAAAATCCATTCTTTCTGTAACTTCAATTTTTGTTTGAAGATTCTGATGCAGAGAACTCATACATACATTTAAAGAAAAAATTTTGAAGTCTAAATGACAAAAAAAGATTAGAAATTGGAAAGGGAAGTGTACACAATTATAAGTTTATTTTGTTGTAGTTTCAATCTTTTCCTTTTATTTAGATGACGAATGATTTTGGTTTTGAACTTTGACTTTTTATAGAATACCATTTCATATTTGAAGAGGACGAGACCTCTGTATCAAAATATAAATGGCCCTGTGTTTCAGAAGAGATTTTCTTAAAATTGTTTTAAGAAAATGTTTAGATAAAACATTTGATCTTTTACATGTTATATTTCTTATTGGAACTATGCCCAATGGCCCTATATTTGAAAGGAAATAAAGTGACAAATGTGTGCAACAAGATTAAGTCTAAATATTTAATATTTAGAAATAGCTACAATCATATTTGAATGTGTGCTTGGCTAATACTGAGATTAAAAGCTAGTGTGCTCATGAATGTAATTATAGCACATGCATTAGATTTTTTTCCCCCCCCCATCCCCTATTTCTTAAGCAGTCTGCAAGGTTTTAAGAATTCTCATAAAGTTTCATCAAGTATTTAGCTAGTGTTAATGCTACTAGCCTAGCATGTTAAGAGTGATATGTTATGGTTTGTTTTTTTTAAACGAAATATTGTAGTTTTAATACTGATCTCTCTGTTCTCTATGAAACTTTCAATACAGTTTATTGCTGTGCAGCATTGTCCAGCAATATCCATATTCACCATTATCACATAAGCAGACATGGGAGATAATGCCTGAAGAGTAAAGGCAGTGTCATACTGGTGGACAGAAGGTGAATATTTAAAATTATATTGGTTAAAAATCTCAGCAACCCATGACCCTCAATACAATAGCCTATTGGTGGCAACACTTCTAGCCTAAGCAGATCCACGAAGGCAGGAGTCCCCAGTGCGGTGCCCACGGGCATCTAAATGCGCCCATGTTCTGGCCGGCGGTGGAGCATCTGCCGAAATGTCGCCAAATTTCAGCGGAATTTTGACGGCTACGCCTCTTGATGACATCGCTTTTCAGCGGCAAGCGACGTCATTGAGAGGCGTTGCCGCCGAAATGCCACGGAAATTCGGCGGCATTTTGGTGGATGCTCCATCGCCACCAAAAGGTCGGGGACCACTGCACTAAGGCCTCTCAGCCCCTTATTGACTATTAGGCCTGGTCTACACTGGGGGCGGAGAGGATAGATTGAAGTTACACAACTTCAGCTACATGAATAACGTAGCTGAAGTTAACGTACTTAGATCTACTTACCGTGGTATCTTCATTATGGTGAGTCGACTGCTGCCACTCTCCCGTCAGCTATGCCTGCACCACTTGCCAGTACAGGAGTCAACAGGAGACTGCTTGAGGATCGATTTATCGTGTCTAGACTAGACACAATCAATCGATTCCCACTGGATCGATTGCTGCCCACCGATCCAGCCGGTAGTGAAGACATATCCTTAGATACTAGTACAGAAGAAGTCATGAGGGCCTCCTCACCATTATCACTAGTTTTTTAGAATATAATGGCTTTGAGTACCAGATGAAGTAAGAAAGAGAAAATGAAATACTGATATTTAATTCTGATACTTACACATGCTTACCTTACATGTGTAGTCCAACTGGAGTCAATGGGACTACTGGTGTTTAGAATTAAGCAAGAGTCCAATTGCTTGCAGGAATGAGTTTAAAAGTTTAACAATTTTTATCCCCACTGATGTATACAGTTCTCAATCCTCTCTTAAACTTGCTAATATCTGAAGTGTTAGGTGCCAGTATTTTATGCTGACATTCTATTTCAGACTGATTATTTAGCAATTACTTTCCAGGACAGTAAAATTCAGCATGAATTTCTCCAATAGTTTTTTTTCTTTTTAAATCTACCTGAAGTTTCCATTGTTAAAACAAATCCATTCACAAACTAGAGCTGATGACAATTTCATCTCTCTAGAAATTTAACAATCAATCCAATTCCTTCAAATTTCTGATTTGTAACTTTCAAAAAATTAAGTTTTCTTCTAACTGGTGTAATATTATTTCTGATCAATCAAAACGCATATTGAAAGATCTCTTACTCCATTCTGGAGTCACCAGAAATATTGCCTTATCACAGTGGTTTCAATTTGTGAGGTGATCACACCACATACCGAGTGTCAAAACATACAAATGTATTAGTAGTATAAATTGTTGTTTAACGAAAAAAATCTGCATATTGGGAAGAATGTTATTACAATATACCTTAGGTGTGAGGTCAGATCGTTCTTGAAGTTTATAGGTTTTAGAGAAAAGAAGTCTGATTATCCACAGTATTAGAATTCCTTCCAAAATAAGATGGTAAGCAGGAGCCTAGAAATTAAAAAGAGTCCATATAAGATTCAGTTTTAATTAGCTGGTATTTTTCCTTTCCATTATTATATTTCTAAAAGAAACAAAACTGCCTTGCATCAACTAGAACTGTTCATATATACCTTTTTTTTTTTTTAAGTAAATAAAAGTGTTTTATGAAAGTTCATGGCTTTGCGTATCCTGCCTCCTGAGTGTTAAAGTGAACACGGATGATCTTATCCTATGTGTTAGTGGAAGACATAATAACCTGGTCTCAAAGTTGACGTTAGGCAGTTTCAGTTCTAGAAAGGTGCATGAGAGGATTAGCAAGTACACCGCAGGTTAGCCTAAATTACACTGGCAAAACTGTGGCTAGGAAGTTTGTATGGAAGAGAATAGCATACTTTACTGGTTCAGTGTCACTTTTAACTGCATTAAATTAATACATATGTTTAAAAAGTTATACAGACTCACCACTAGACAGACAACATTTGATTAAATCTGTAGCCGAATTAATAGAAATTGCATGAGGCTAAAGCCTGCCCACCTAAGGAACAAGTTCATGCTAGACATAAACCTAATTCTAAAATATATCAATGCTTGATAGCTCTTTTAGAACCTGGGTTTAGGTATGTTTAGCTGATGTTGTGAAGGCCAAGACTATAATAGGTTCAAAAAAAGAACTAGATAAATTCATAGAGGATAGGTCAATCGATGGTTATTAGCCAGGATGGGCAGGGATGGCGTCCCTAGTCTGTGTTTGCCAGAAGCTGGGAATGGGCGATAGGGGATGGATCACTTGATGATTACCTGTTCTGTTCATTCCCTCTGAAGCACCTAGCATTGGCCACTGTTGGACGACAGGACACTAGGCTAGATGGACCTGTGGTCTGACCCAGAATGGCCATTCTAATGTTCTATTTTAACAAGCATCCAGTATACAAAGTGGACATCAGTTATTTTTCAAGAACCTGATACAGATACCCTTCTACCCACTCCGTACAGGAATATAACTGTGAGAAGCTATTCCCAAAAACAGTTTAGCATTTTGTTAGTATGGGGCCTACAGAAATGGAGGAACTGGAATGCAGAAGCACTGAGAAACAAAAGCAGTAACAATTATCAGTATAGATATTTCGATAGCCACAATAAAGATGATAATAAGGACATATACAACACATCACTTCATGTGATAACAGAAGTTGGCATTTGAAGAGCACTTTTCATTTAACCAACATGAAAACTTAAGGCACAAATTTCCCCAAGGTCACACATTAGTAGAAGAGTTGGAGATGAACCCCAGATCTCCCGACTTACAGCTCCATACTTAACCTCCAACACTCCTGTTCAGTTCTACCAGTGATGATAACTAGGGCCCTACAAAATTCACAGCCATGAAAAATGTGTCACAGACCATGAAATCTGGTCTTTTGTGTGCTTGTACCTTATACTATACAGATTTCATGGGGGGACCGGTGTTTCTCAAATTGGAGGTCCTGACCCAAAAGGGAGTTGCTGGGGAGGGGTCACAAGGTTATTTGGGGGGAAGGGGGGAACACAGTATTGCCACCCTTACTTCTGTTCTGACTTCAGAGCTGGGTACCCGTAGAGCAGTGGCTGTTGGCCAGACGCCCAACTCTAAAGGCGGCGCCCTGCCAGAAGCAACACAGAAGTAAGGGTGGTTTGGTATGGTATTGCCACCCTTACTTCTGTGCTGCTGCATTCAGAGCTGGGCTTCTGGCCAGCAGCCGCTGCTCTCTAGCTGCTCATCTCTGATGGCAGCACCCCAGCTGCAGTGCAGAAGTAAGGGTAGCAGTACTGTAAACCCTTTCTACAATAACCTTGCAAGCCCTCAACTTCTTTTTGGGTCAGAACCCCTATAATTACAACACCGTGACATTTCGGATTTAAATAGCTGAAATCATGAAATTTACAATTTTTAAAATCCTATGACTGTGAAATTGATCAAAATGGACCATGAATTTGGTAGGGACCTGGTAATAATGGTAGAAGTGCTACAGTAGACAGGCATCTGGAGCCATCAGAATTTAGTAACTGTAGTGTACAATTCTGATTAGAGCAAATTCTAGTTTAAAAACAGCAATAAAAAAATCCAGTGGCTATCAAAGCCTTGTTCCACTATGATGCCACCAATTAGATAATTTCAACAGTAGATCATTTGGAGGAAATTAAAAGAGTGTAGATAGTGACTCCCTGTGGCCTTGTCACCATAGTACTGTTGTGAGACCTCATGGTCTCCCTCTTTTGGGTTAGCACAAACCGGCAGTGTATCAGGAATGATACAGCCACAAGATCACAGTAGCAGAACATGTATGCAAGAGGAGACAGAGATAGCTCCCCTCCTGGCACTGTTGACTCCTGAAGCACTTCCTCCCCTGACCTTCTCAGAATTACTTCCTTGGTCCAGTGTGCCTCCCCTCTGGGAGAAGCCACACCTTCTAGAGGTTGTTTGTGGATGTGCACACACACAGAGAGACCAAGCCAGAACAGTAATTTGGTTACACTAAAACAGCACTGCATCCCAGAAAGTAGGGTTAATATTCCGATGTGAATTATCAGATTAAAGTTTAAAAACGAAACATGCCTGCATGTTCTTCATCTAGTTCAAAGAAAAGGATATTTATTATACAAAGAGATCTAACTCACAAGGAGCAGGGCTGTGATCTACAGTGAATCTTAAGGCTTATTTACACTTACTGGGGCATCCACGATCGAGAAGAGTAGGGGAAGTCAACGGGAGAGCGTCTCCGGTCGACACTGCGTAGTGTGAACCCCACAGTAAGTAGATCTAAGCTATGCCAATTTGAGTTACACTATTGATGCAACTCAAATTGCGTAGCTTAGATTGAATTTCCCCTGTAGTGTAGGCAAGATCTTAGTAAACAGGGAACTGAGAAGAGAAGCATTCTGAAGATACTCTTCTGTATTTCACTGCTCAATTTCTCTATTAGCAGTTGGCTCTGAAAGTGATCAAATGAAACTCAAAACCCACTAGCCATGGGGCAGGTTGTACTATCTAAACAAACAATTACCTAACTTATTTTGGCTCACTTACAAACAAACAGAGTGCTGACTGAAAGAACTGCAGACTCAAGAAAACAGCAACTTTGTAATGAAGTAAGAATGGGAGACTCTGAAGCAAGCTTCAATTTTAATACATGCTGCAGCTTTCCCCTCCTTAACATAATTTTGTGAGCGTGTATTTTTACCACTGTGTCTTCTACAAATTCTTCATATCAAGTCTCATTCTGACAACATCAGGTTAAAATTTACCTAAACTACTTTTTTTTCCCCTTCAGAGATGGTGCTGGAGGGAGGTTCTAAACTCAGATGTTTTAAAAACATCTGGACCATGGGCAGCCAGTGACACAGCTGATGGCGAGGCTAACCCCCGGCCCTGCCCCTTGTGCCCAAGGTCCCTCCCTGTGTGCTTTCCCCTCACCCGCAGGAACCCAAAGCGCCTCCACTGCAGCCCCCCAGCCCCAGCACTGGGTGGCTGGGGGGGGCAAGTCCCAGCCCCAGTATGCCGCAGCCTCAGAGCCCACAGCCCCTGGGCAGTGAGGCTACAGAGCCCCCAGCCTCAGTGATGCAGGCGGCCAGACAGCACGGTCGCTGTGCCCCCAATCCTGGTGCTCAGGCAGCCAGGTGATGTGGTTACCACGCCCCCAGCGCTGGAGGTCAGGCGGCCGATCAGCATGGTCTCTGCACCTCCAGCCACAGTGCGCAGGTGGCCAGCCCTAGAGCACAGGGCAGGCAGCACAGCCCAGCACCAGGCACCCCAAGACCCTGCAGGAGGCACGCTGGCCTGGGGGCAGGCCCAGTTGGGTATTTGGGGAAGCACAGCCTCCCCTTACCTATGATACCAGCCATCCATGATCTGAACATGTCACTTAAAAGGGATGAGCTTTACAACCAACCCCTTACAAATGAAACGTGTTACAGTCACTCCTCACTTAACGTCCTCCTGGTTAACACTGTTTCATTGCTGATCAATTAGAGAAAATGCTCATTTAAAGTTCTGCAATGCTACCTTATAACGTCGTTTGGCAGCCACCTGCTTTGTCCACTGCTTGCAGAAAGAGCAGACTGTTGGAGATAGTTGGTGGGGGCTTGGAACCAGGGTGGATCAGCAGACCCCGCCACCCCCATCAGCTCCCCGCTCCCCTAAATTTCCTGCGCGGTAGATGTCTAGCAGGCTATCAGTTGCCCGGCAGTTCAGCTGTCCCTCCCTCCACTGCCATGTGCTGCTCCTGCCCTCTGCCTTGGAGTTACTCCCAGAAGCCTCCTGCTTGCTGTGCAGGGAATGGTGGGAGAGGGGTGCTAATGTCAGGGTGGCCCTGGCCCCTCCTGCCCCTCGCTCCTTTAGCCCATCTCCACAGAGTAGGGGCTCAGGACAGAGGGAGCTTGCTGGCAGCAGCTGCTGTCTCAACTTGCTGATCTACTTAAAAAGGCAGTGTACTTAGAGTAGAGTCTGCGTACTTAAAGGGGCAATGCTCACCTCTCTCTCACACACATGGAATGTGTGCGCGCATGTCTCTCTCTCTCTCTCTCTCTACCATGCTGTCTCCACTCCCTTCTTTCATGCTGCTTTGTAGATTATGAGGGCTCAGCTGAATGCTAGTTCATCATTTATCAATAAGGCAGTCCACCCTCTGACTTTACCACCTCAATCAAGCTTCACAATCATTATTGCTGTGTACAATATCAAATTGTTTAAAACTTATACCATTTATGTGTATGTAGTCTTTTGTCTGATGAAAAAAAGGTTTTCCTGGAACCTAAACCCACTTCATTTACATTAATTCTTATGGGGAAATTGGATTCACTTAACATTGTTTCACTTAAAGTAGCATTTTTCAGGAACATAACTACAACGTTAAGTGAGGAGTTACTGTACACAGTGCACATGGCTGGCAATGTATCTTTCCACTTGTAATCTACTAGTCTTTAAGAACCATGTTAAATGACCAAGATGTAGCAACAACTGGGGGGGAAGAGAGAGAGACCAACCAAAAATGCCATTAAATGCCAGAGTAGCTGCTTCTTCAGCGAGCAGTAGTTTTCATTGCATGACCTGCTAGGTAACTCAAACAAGATTCCATTACATGGAAGTAGGTCACCACCTAAATTGTGCGTGGGATAAAAGAGATTAGAGCAACACCTTTACCTATGAAGTGGCAACCAGGTCATCAGCTTGTTTCTAACACAGAAATGCCTGTTTCTAACAGTCTGGAAATAATTACCCATTTCCACATTAGCATAAAAAGACAACAGAGTCTCTCTTAAGGGAAAATAAATTCAGACTTTGAATTCATAAATCTTTGTCTTTCAATAATAGTAACAATGTGTAAACTAAAGTCTCTTGTCTTATTGCCTCAACTCTCTTACCAAAATGGTAGATTTTGCCTCAAAAAATAAGTGTGGCAAAAACAGCGTGTACCAAAATATAGCATAGAGTTTAACAGCAGAAACATCATCACAATATGGAACAAACTGCCTCCAAGTCAGCAGTGGCCCATAATGCTGACTAGCACCTGGCATAAATTCTCAAGGTGAATGTGAAGCCCCACCACAGATGGATACTAGATTTACCTTGAGACACACAAATGTCACCATACTTTAACTTTGAAAAAAAAAATACATAGCATGTCAATATAGGAACTGCTATTAAGGACCAGATCCAATGTCCATCTATTCCACCATTCTGTCTCTAATAGTGGTTGGTACCAAACGCTTCAGAGAAAGGTGCAAGAACCTCACAATAACCAGATAGGAAATACACTTCTACCTCGATATAATGCTCCTCAGGAGCCAAAAAATCTTACCGCATTATAGGTGAAACCACGTTATATCGAACTTGCTTTGATCCACCGGAGAGCACAGCCTCGCCCCCCCAAGAGCTGCTTTACCAGGTTATATCCGAATTCATGTTATATTGGGTTGTGTTATATCGAGACAGGGGTGTAATCTATCCCCCATATTATATTTCATCTTAGTATCTAATAGCTGAAAGTTGATTCATACACGATGCATGAGGTTTAATATCCCTTCCAAAACTTGATAATAAATTATGACAACTAAGGATGCCCAGGACTCATATAAATGTTCAATCTCTTTATGAACCTTTTTTAAAATCCTGGCCTCAATGATTTCCTGTGGCAGCAAGTTCCACAGTCAAATGACACGTCATGTAAGAGACTAAGTCCTTTTATCAGCGGCAAATTTCCCACTTTTTAATTTGGCCAAACATCCCCTTGTACTTGGATTAAGGCACAGGAAGACACTCCTGCTCTATTATCACTACTGCATTTGTTATTTTTTATACTGTGATCCCCTCCCCACCTCTGCAAGGTCAGCAATCCCACTTCCTCACACCCTGAGTTTCTCCAGGCCACCAAGTCATTCTCCTTGTTCTTCTCTGAGCCCCACTTAGGTCTGTGAGAAGTGACAGGCAGTGCTGCCTGCTCCAGTGGGCTTACCATCAGCTCTATCATACCCTACCGGACTGATTCACTGCCTCGCTCCTTGTGCAGCCAGTACAGCCTGGTGCTCGGCTCCTGCTGGAGTCACCAATGCCACAGGGTCCCCCCCAGTACCCGCCCCCCCCCACCAGTGACACCAGCGCAACACCCCGTGCCCCGAGAGCTGGTGTCACCAGGCGGGGCCGTCACCCAGAGCCCCGCTCCCTCAGGTTGAGCTCACAGCCCCGCCGCTCGCCCCGGGCAGCAGAGCCGGCCCCGCTGAAGAAGGAGGAGGCGGGCGGTGCCGACCCCGGCCCGAGCAGGCGCGAGGGGGGGGGAGTCTCACCTCATAGAAGGCCTGCACCATCTCCACCAGCACCCACTGCTGCCCCATCCCCACCGCAGCCGCCATCGCCAACCGACACTTCCGCGCTCCCTCAGCGCACACTGACGTCAGCGGGCGTGGACAGGAGAGAGAGCTGCTGATACGTCATCAGGCCATGGCCACGCCTCTCCCGCCCGGCCCGGCCCATCCGCGTGTTCTAGGCCAGCTAGAGGGAGTCGGGGTTGGCAGCAGCTTTGGAGTGAGATTCTGGGCTTCGTCTGGCGGCTGAAGCGGGACTGCGGGGGAAGCACAGTGCAGAACAGGGGGCGTGTGGCTGGTCTGGCCGGGGTCACACCACACTGCCACGCATGAACGTGGGCTTGGTTCATAACTGGCACATTGTCAAAGCCCCGGGTTAGCAGTGAGGCCAGGGAGACAGACGGGTTGGAAGCCTATGCCGAATAGTGAATAGAAACGCCTCAAGGAAACACGCTTTAGTATTTCAAAGAGAAGGGCACAACGAACCGGCCATTTTTGCTAACCTGCACTAGATATTGGCCCAGGTTCACACGGTATATTTAAGCTGGGAGAGGGGGGTTGTAGAGGGGGAAAGCGCCCCTGGGGATGGGTGTAAATAGGACAGTGTTTTCCCCTTTTGGAAGAGTGAATATAGACTGTATACTTTGTGTTGTTTTTACTTAGTACATTGTTTTAAGCATTACAAATCGCAATACAACATCTTTTTTTAACTTCCATATCCTTGCGACTGTTGATCTATACAATAATTATCAGGAATCAGACAGCAGGAGAAATTTAGTTTAACATTGGTTTACTACTTATTCTGATTTAATGGTGTCTTAGGCTTGACAGAAGCAGAAGAGGATAATCAAGCTCATTCCAATTTCTGCTGTAGGTCAATGAAAGGACAGCATACAGGGGAGATACTAAGCAGTGATAAAGAAAATATTAAGCATTGAAAGAACAAAACACAACTTTACACATTCCTTGATCCCAGAACTGGAGGAAAGAGAGAGCCATGCTAAGTAACGTTTCCAGGATGAAAATATCACAGTCATGCTAATCTCAGGGTCATCGAAGAATAAGTGTACTTGTTTTGGCACGCTGACCCTGTTAAAGTTCCTGGACAACACTGCATTTAGTTACTTCTAGAATCATAAGAGAAGAGATCTAACACCCCTCAACTTCTTACTTAGGTTTTGAGATGCCATTTTATAAGCCTGAACACTATTCATTTGTTTCTTTTTCATGATGTTGGGGCCACGTGCTTGAAACTTGCTTTAAAACGGTCTCTGGGGTTAGTTTTGTTCGTTGTCACTAATTTCTTTTATTTAGAACATATTGGGCTTGGTCATTGCACAAGTGACTCTATCCTAGAAATACTCTGCGTAGGTAATTACTAAACTTCCTAGGAAAGTTATATGAAATTATATAATTGGTTTTTGAGTACATTTATTTGGCAGATGGCTAGTAGGATGTTGCTGTGTAGAATCTTCCCATTTCTGTTTTTTCCTATAACAGTTTTGATAAATGTGTTAGATGTTTCTAAACAAGCACTTACAAATCAAAAGTTGTTTATTACTATTCTTTCCATGGCCCTCCTCACAGTTCAACTTCTCTTTATCCCAACTTTACCAGTTCTGAGTAGTAGAATGATTTTATTGTACTTTAAAATATTAATGATACATATTACACTATGTATTTGCTAATTCCATCTTTGCTATTATAATAGTCTTAAAATTATATAGTTATTTAAATAGTAATATGAGTATTTTAAAATTATATAGTTATTTAAATTCTTATCTGTATAGCTGGATAATGCAACACCTGTTAAAAGTTTTAATGACAAAGGTGAAATCAGGTGACAGTAGGAATAACTTCTTAAGGGGAACTGAATAAACAGGTAAAGAGACAAAATAACTTTAAATATAGGAATTTTGAACGTAAATGCCAGTAAAGGCTAAGTGCTGCATAGCCAACTGCTAAAAGTCAATAAATGAGCTTCACAATAAAGGCTATTTAGGAAATATGGAATATGCTAGATTCTGGTCTTAATTACAGCTGTGTTCTGGATTTTGCAAGGTAACATGGCAGCAAAAAAGGGGAATGATGTAGTTGTGGGCTGCATACTCAAAGGCGTCAGGAACAGGAGGGTAATTGTTCCCTCTGTCTGTACAGCTCTGAAACAACTGTGTCTGGACTATTATTAATTTGTAGGTATCTCATTAATCAACAGATGACAAATTATAGGGTGTGACCCCACAAAAAAGAAAAATAATTAGTGACAGGAAAAATGACGTGAGAAGAGATGAGAGAGAAATAAGTATAACTTTTCGAAATGATGACTATAGGGGGGACTATGATAAGCATGTTCAAATATTGAAAGTTGTAAACATCATAGAAGGAAATGAATTGTTTAGTATAATAATAAAAGGAGTGTAAATAGGAGAGGTCGATTAGAATTAAGAAATGGATATTTTGTTATTTGGTTCAGCTTTTAGGGCCCTTTCCATGATACTATCTGAGCACCTCTTTTGAGTTAAAAGATGGCATTGTTCCTCCTTCCCTGTTATCAAGAATCCAGCTTAGTTGGCACACTTCGGTTTGGTTTTTAAATGCGTCTGGGAGGATAAGGGTACTGTTTTGTGAAACTTTGGGTTAAAAGGCAGGTTTTGCTTTTAACTCTGACTTCAGCAAGATTAGAGATATTCTTAATGCTTCTGGCAGTGAATCCCACATCCTTGGTTCTGTCTCTCATAGTCATATGTCTACCCAGTTGTTTGACAGTTTCATTGTTCCAGTGGAATACAGTGGTTATGGGAGGTCATGGTCACAGAAGCAGAGGCAATCACTCTGGTGTATAGAACTAACTTCCTTTAGACTGAGTATCAGTTAAATCTTCCAGAGGGTGGGATTCATTGGGCCATATAAGAATGGCTATATTGGGTCAGATCAATGGTCCATCTAGCCCAGTATCCTGTCTTCCAAAAGTGACCAGTGCTAGATGCTTCAGAGGGAAAGAATGGAACAGGGTGATCCATCCCATGTTGTCCAGTTACAACTTCTGGCAGTTAGAGTTTAGGGTTACCCAGAGCCTAGGGTTGCATCCCTGACCATCTTGGCTAATAGTCATTGATGGATCCATCCTCCATGATTTTATCTAATTCTTTTTTTAACTCAGTTATGCTTTTGACCTTCACAACATCCCCCGGCAATGAATTCCACAGGTTGACTGCATTGTATGAAGAAGTACTTCCTTATGATTATTTAAAACCTGCTGCCTATTATTTTCATTGAGTGACACTGGGTTCTTGTGTCATGTGAAGGGGTAAATAACACTTCGGTATTCACTTTCTCCACACCATTCATAATTTTGTATCTCCCTTTAGTTGTATTTTTTCTGAGATGAACAATCCCAGTCCTCATACAGAAGCTCATCTATATCCTTAATCATTATTTTGCTTCTCTGTACCTTTTCCAATTCTATTATATTTTTTTTTTACATGGGGGCAATCAGAACTGCACCCAGCATTTAAGTTGTGGGTGTACCATGGATTTATAAAGTTGCATTATGATATCTATCCTTTTTCTAATAGCTCCTAACGTTCTGTTAAAAATCTCCCAGAAGTGACAGAAAGCACATCAGATGTGACTTTTAGAACTAAACTAGATAAAGCACTAAAAGAACAGGAAACAATCCTGTACTAGCAGGAAGGAGGACTGGATGATCTAATTAGTTTCCTATAAATTCTATGACCAAGTTCAGCTGGGAGTTTGGCATTCAGCGAAGAAGATATCAGCGTCAAGCACAGAAGGTGTCCTAACTCAGTTGAGAGCTTAGCCTCAAGCCAAGCAGCCATGCCCCAACACATAGTAATAATGGAAGGCTATTCTGTGGGAAGAACGTGTAAGCCTTAAGAAATAAGAGTACTAGAATCTCAGGTTCCACAACTCTTGCCTGATGATACTAGGAAGGAAAGGAAGGTGACTGTTCACATTGTTATTTAGACTGATTTAGCATGATTTGAGACTATAAGATAGTGCATATTATAGAGTTTTAAGTAAAGAACTGAGCCTACCCTCTGATAAAACCTCTTTGAGCTATTTCAGTGGCACAGAGCAACCTTAAAGAAAGCTGGCATAACCAGTCAACTGCTTTTTTTTCATGGCTTTATACCCCCTCTACCAGTCCCTCTGGTGTTTGGGGAAGTGTTGGGACAGGAGGCATAGCAGTCACAATGTGCTGCATTCTAGTTATCCCTGACCAGTGTCATGGCTCCTTGGGGATAGTTGCAAACTGACATAAATTAGAGCAGCCTTGATCCTGTTCTAATTTATAATGGGGGCTGAACTGACCCCCGGCTGCTTCTGGTGCTGAGAGAGTGCAATGGTTGTGTACACCTACCTTTGTCCCCTTCTAAGATCCTTCACTAACAAGAGCTTAGCTGGACCCAAAGATCAGGAACTAAATTCTTATTTACAAGATTATATATTTTAATAGATTTACTATAGACTATATTTACTTTCTCCTTCTGTTTGGATACAGTGGGTATTTTACATACCTATCCTGCACATTAAAAATGGTAATAGATCACTTTTTAATCCTGATAACTATTAACCAACAGTTATGAGGAATTATGACTGAGGAAGGATTCATCCTCAAACCTATACTATGCTAGTCTGTTGATTAAATATAGAGGTATCAAAAAGACAACCCTTTGGCCTAAGTAATTTATTTGGAAAACCTTTCCAAGCTGTGGGTCTTTGGGTTCTATGTAAATCAAGCCTTTGGTGTCTCGAGTTGAGTACCTAAAACTTGAAGCTTAAAAATTAGTGACCACTTTTGAAAATTTGGTCATAATTTGTTCAGAAGCAATTTTGGTCTAAGTCAAGCTTTTCTGATGCTAAGCCGTCCCACAGCTGGTTAGATAGAAAACGAGACTCTACAAATCTTACTGTCTTCTTTGGTTGTGACCAGAGGCAACACTGATAAAATATTCTGCATTGTAGGAGGTAAAAGAAAAAGAGTCAGAAAAATATTTTCCTCTTTTTGTTTGTTTAACAGATGTCTTTAACATTAATACATCTTTTATGCTTAAGAATTTATTTTTCCGAAAGCATCATCAATAATGCTCCCCATCCAGCAAAGGTGTATATAAAACTCAAACACTTTGAAAAAAAATTTCATGCTCAGCTGGATTTATATCTCCATCATCTCCTGTCTTTTTTGATTTCTCTGAAGTGATGAGACTTGGAAGGAACTGATCATCTGATAACTGGCTTGGACCTTTGACATATCCCCTTTTTCCTTTTGATGTTTTCACTGCTTTAAAACAAGCTGTCAATGAAAACTTGGGCAAAATCTGTTTTACAAATGCCTGTGCTAAATCACACAACACAAGGAAGTTCAAATGGAAGGAGTTATTTAATTCATTAATACCAGCTGTTGGAATTTCCTAAAGCTTGCAGTAAGGGTTGTAATGCTAGTAGGGTTAGATAGCATCGTGAGTGCTTAAGATTCACAGCCTCTAGTATATATGAAGCAAAGGATGGTGCTACAACCATGTTTATCATAACAAGCACATGTAGGAATTTAAACTTGATGCCATCTCCAAGATAGTTTCATAGTATTGCTTTCCTACTGATAAAAGTCTTTTTTGAACCTGACCTGTGATGTGCTGAGTCAGTTCAGCTTGCAATGAAATTAATGAGAGTCTGAGCATTTGCAAGATCAGACCCTCAGAGAGAGAGGCATTCTATGACATTGCAGACAACTGGTCAAATATACAGCCAGAAAAAGAGAAATCATCATATACTGTTAGTCAAATTAGTATTTTAATATACTGTAAAAACATGTTATAAGTGATTATTGACATAGCTTTCCTTCACGAAGTGTGCACACCCAATGCAGTGGGCACATATATAACCATTAAACTATAAACAATTAGTACCCATGTCTGATTAACTGAAACCCACCCAAAAAAACCTGTAAGATGCTTTCAGATCCATTAACAACAGGTTATTTGAGTACTTCAGAATTTGATAAGGGGTGTCATGCCAGAAAACTTCAGAAAGAGGGGAGGAATCTATGGCACTTCTATGTTTCTGAACAATTCCATTTTAGAAGAAAGAATACTTGGCTTCCTGGAGTAAATGTATTAAAGTAGTACATCCTGGAATTAAAAAGAAGTGAACATGTTTTTCAGAGAAAAAAGCTTAAAAGGAATGAAAGGATCTTTGACCATGATCCATAACACTAAGAACCATCCATGTCCATTTAATGTCATTACTGGAATCTAAAGGGAAGACATGCCCAGCTGTAAATATATATATAAGAATGGGGCAACAGCGGGAATAGTCAGTTTTCATTGGATTAAAGGATTCTATTTCATATTCTACAGTTTTTACAGCCTATGAAATTTCTCATTTGGTTCAAGTCTCCCTCCTTTTTTTGCCCTAGTCAGGGTCGCCAAGAGCAGATTCTGGCCCTGGTGAAAAAAAAATTTCTGGCCTCCCCAGCAAGGGCGGACTGGCTAAACAGGGTTGGAGAAGCCGGGCACCGGGCCCCCTTCTGGGCCCCAGTAATTTGTACCGGCTTCCTCCCCTCTCATCGGCCCTGGCCCTAGTTAGTGTAACCTGTGTCCTGAATCCCTTCTTTGTGTTTCAGTGGCAGCACCAGTGCTGGGTGTGATGCAGATGACTAAGGAAGAGAAAGGAACAGATTCCACAAACAGAACTTCTCTACTGTGTCATGCACTCATATAGCTACTCCTAGAATACCTCTCCCCGTCCCCAGTGATTACCTCTAAACACAAGGAGAAAAATTCTGCACTCCTGTATGATGGTGTCTGTCTGAAGTAACTCCATTGATTTAGTGCCACATAGGAAGCCAGTGTTACTTCAGAACAAGTTTTGGCCCAAGGTACAGTTCAGTTATTCAATGGACTAATATAGTGTAGTCAAGTACACTATCACTCTTTAAGCCAAGATTTTAAAAAATGACTAGTAACTTTGGATAGTAGTTTTAGGATGCCCAGCCTGAAACATCAAGAGGGGGTGGGTTTATTTGGGATTTAAGGTATTAACTCAGATCTGATGTTGCAGGCTCCTCTGCATTCTTAAGAATAACTTTCCCCCTAGCATTATTAGTAAAGAGAGAGATTAATGGGACCAAACCTAATATTATCATGATTGTTAAATTCAGATAGTACAGTAGTTGAAGATTACTAGTTACACTTTTTAAAAAATGTCAATGACATATTGTAGATTCAGTGATTTGCAATAACAGTGTGGGAAGCAAAAAGGAGAACTGCAAAAGTTGTAAATTTTATCTGATGCCCTGTAGCAAAGCAAGCAGAAGTCCAGAATGCTAGCTTAGTAGAATCAGAGATGCTACACCCTGCCTGGGCTGCCATGCTGACCTAATTGCTTCATAAGAATGAAATTTGAAGGGGAGCAGTGGGGAAGTATCATATGCACTCCCTAAGTTGTGATCCTAGGAAACCCAGAGTCCCGTCTTTTTCTCTCAACTCATCAACCAGGATTTTAGGTGTGTTGCAGCCCTCGTGGGTTGGCTGATACATGACAGATATTTATTAGGGCTGACTGTTATACCAAGGATATAGATTTATCAGAGCTGTGCAAATCAGACAGGGTCTGGTTGCTGGGATTGGCAGTGGACCAAGCTGTGATATTCACTTGAAGATTCAGGTTCTAAATTAAATCAAACCTCCAAAAGTCCCATTTCAAAAGTGTCTTTTGTACCCAGACTCCAGAAACACCCTCCTTATCTTGGTGACTTCAGGAAGAGCTTCATGGCCTGTTCCCCTCCTGGAACTGAGTGGCCCTCTTCATTTTCTCCTGAACGTTGATGGGAGCCAAACATCCACTACCTCCACAGAGTTTTCAGGGGCCACCTGAAATGCATTCATATAATGAATGCATTTAATTAATATTATGGGGTGCAGGCAGACATGGTCCCTTCTCACAGAGCTTGCAATGAAGGTTAATACCGGACAATTCTGAGCATAATAAGTAGGGATGTGCACTAGGGAAATGAACCCCCATAATCAATAGAACAATCATCGAGACCATAAATTTCAAAAGTGATCACTGATTTTGGATGCCTAACTTGAGACACTTGAGGCCTATTTTTCAGATGTGTTCAGCACCCACCCAGAACGCCCCAATAGAAGTAACACTGAGCAGGGGCGGCTCTAGGCATTTTGCCACCCCAAGTATGGCAGGCAGGCTGCCTTCGGTGGTATGCCTGCAGAGAGTCCTCTGGTCCTGTGGCTTTGGAGGACCTCCCGCAGGAGGTCCGCTGAAACTGCAGGACCAGCGGACCCTCCGCAGGCATGCCGCCGAAGGCAGCCTGCCTGCCACCCTCGCGGCGACCAGCAGAGCACCTCCAGTGGCTTGCCGCCCCAAGCACGCGCTTGGCGTGCTGGTGCCTGGAACCGCCCTGACACTAAGGGTGCACAGCACTTCTCAAAAAATCAGACTCAAATTATGCACCCAAAAAATCCTAGCTATCCAAAATCACTGGTGACTTGTAAAAATCTGGTCTGAATGTCTATGCATATAAATGATTGCAGATGGGAGTGGAGTGCAAGGGAAAGAGAGGCAAACATGGGGGCTTTCATGCTTGATCATGTCTAACAAACAAAGATTGAAGCAATGTGAAAGAGAATTTAAAACAATCTCTCTCTCTGCTTGTGGTCAAACATCTGTACAGGAAGGAAAATGTTCAGTGTTTTCTTTGGAGACTTGATCCTATGAACCTATCTAATGGAATCGTGAGTAAACTCTCCAGTATGCTGGTTGATAATTTCTGGAGGTTTGTTTTATTTAAGTTCACCCTAGAAATAAAACTCTTTTGACCTTTACATGGCTGGAAGGTCACATCATTATGATGACTCTCACTGCATTTACAGTAATATCATCCACTAGCTATTCATGGCAGATTCCAGTGTGTGTGCTCTTACCGCAGCAGGTACTAAGGCTAATATTTGTGAGGCTAAATTCAGCCCAGGGTCTGCTGCAGGGCCCCAGAGCATACTCTAAAAGAGAATAAGGTTCCAGCAGCAGAAGCCAACCACAGCCTCCTCACTTCCAAGGATTGAGGAGCTGTGGGACAGCAGTGATGCCCAAAACGCATATGGCAATGGCCCGGATGTAGTCTGAATGGATAGATGAGGGATGCTCTCCATAAAAAGCCTGTGCTTCTGTGGGCCTGCTAATGGATTTTAAAGTTGATTTCTCCAAGTTAAAATACCAGGAGTGAGAAGCAGCAGCACATAGAGTGACCAAGCTGGTGCAAGGGAGTGGAAGTTATACCACCTTGCACCTAACTTAGTGAATTTGGACATTAACCTGGCAGCACATTCATTCATTTTCTATCCTTTCTGACTCAGCTCACTGATTATGTGCGCAACATGCTTAGTGAGCTGCAATAAATTCCTTGTGTTGCTCAACCTGGACTTGCCTCCTGATGCACTCTGATTAGCTTGATTTTCCAGTTTTTTCTAAATTCCACTTCATCATTCAGGTGGTTCCTTGTTTTAATGGTAACAGATGGTCTGCAATGCATGTCCTTAAAATTCTTATTGACATGTTTGAACTTCGGAAATACTTACTCAGACAGATTTATCAGCACTGCCAGGGAAATATAAAAAGCCATAATGACTATGGCATTTAAAATATTACTTTCATCCTGGAGGAACTGAAGAGCAAGGCCTGTGGCCTATTCCCTTGAAAGACATTTATAATATGAAAAGGCAACCAAACTTCAGCAAGAAAAACCCTAAGTAACCAGGTGCCAATCTGTCAATCTCACCAGCATACCCGAGTTCAGAAGGGCATTGCACTGCTTACAGAGCCACATAATGCAGACCAGTACACACGACACAATTTGGAATTCATTGTGGTTATAAATAAAATGTGTATGAATGTTCGCAGATCTATTCAAGAGTGACAGGCAACACCTTGCATGTATTTGCTACCCAGAGAACCACAGTATAACAACTGCTGTGAATCTGGAACAGCTGGGACTGAAGAATATTTTGAATAGACAGAACATGGCTTTCCAATCTCTGGTATTCTTACCTAGTTTTTACTTAGGTAATAAGGCCACAAAAGGACCTAAGGAATCACAGGAACATAGCAATCCACAAAGCCCGAGTTAGCTGTATAGGCTTCCTGTATAATGCCTGGGGAAGAGAGGTGTGTCCTAGAATATGATCCAGAAACCCAGCACATGCCAGGTAGGGAGCTGCCTACTCTAGCCCTTAGAAGATGCTAATATGAGGGTTTGTTCTAAGCTCCACCCCTCTCTCGGAGTTTGGCACCAAGTTTGGGATGGAGGAAAGTACCTATCTCTGCTTGTGAGTCATGAAGCAGGGGAAGATAGGTGTTTGGCTGCCTACATTGCATGCAGGGCCTGATCCACTAGGTGTGCTGAGAGGCTGCTACTGTATCTGGTCCCTCAGGCAAGTTCACACAAAATAGCCAGGGGCAGAGGGTAGGGGGGCTCCTACACTGAGGCACTAGTGAGCATGCTCAGAGGCAGAAACATAGGCACCTAGAGAACTTTCACTGCAAAAACCTTAGGCACCGAGCAACTTTAGTCTCCTGCAGGTTTAGGTGGCAGCTGAGCAGGAGTTTTGTGGATTGTAGTGGCTCCTAAAAACAGGACTGAGGTGCCTAAATACCCTTTTGGATCCCATGCTAGGAGTTTCTGAGCAAAAACTGAGTAACCTCAGTTTCCAACTCTGTGTTTGGGATCACCACTTAGTGAAATTCAAATTGAATGCTAATTATTATTTGTTAGGTGTCAACAGTTGTGCTGGGTATTGTATGAGATACAAAATTAAGACATTCACTGTCTAGAGCTTCCAAGACAAAGACAGACAGGATGCACTGAGAAGCTCAGAAGAAATGTTAACTTGGAAGCATCTGCTTTAAAAAAAAAATTTAAAAAAATCCAGTGGGTGGTGCAGAATTCAATCTTTCAGAAGGTCATGAATACAATAGGGTTGCTTGGGAAATTGAGACAGGAAGGGTATTCAGTTAAAGTTAGCACTTTAACAAAAATCTGTCTTACTTTAGAACAAATGCCAGGAGGTTTGTAGCTGGATTCTGATCTTATTGACATCACTGTTGAAATCACCAACTCTACTGAAATCAAAGAAAAAAGTGTGTCTCATGAAGCTTTTTCACAAAGGTCACATCTGAGCATTTTTCTCATTACTTTGTCCAACAGCATGGAACATTTATTGTTTTTACAGCTTAGCTCCTGTGAGATGTTTGTGTTGGAAGACAAGTCTGCCACACACATTTGTTTCTGTCATCCATTAATGTGAATGGGCAATTTTGACTGGCAAAGTTGGTGCATTGTAGCTTATGTTCATTCTACAAACTGCCCTCGAAATATCCTGATCATTTTGTTCTCCTCTCTTGAGAAACAGGGAAGTGACTGCAGTCTTGTGGATGAAATGGTATGAGGTTTAGGATACAAGTGCCTATGTCACCTGCATGCTGCTTCAATGCGTAGCATACTGCTATTTTAATTACTTCCAGCAAATGTACTTGATAGTTTACAGTAAAGATAAGAAATTCATTGTTTTAAATTATAACAAGCCAGCCTGCCTGAAATAAAGAAGCCCTGAAATTTGAGGTTTTTCTAGTTTCTGTTTAAAAAAAAAATCTAGTTTAAGTTTCATCTCATTTTTTTCTTTGTGATTTTATATGCCCTGAAAACTTATAATGTGACCTATTGTTTCAATATCCGGTACTGGTCTTATGTTTACTTAGCACCATTAAAGACCCCAAAGCACCTTAAGACCACTAAAAAGCAGCCACCGCTGTGCTGAAACATAGCAGCAGTACATACGGTACTTCAGAGCTGCATAAAATGGGAGTTAAAATCTAGCCCTTGTGTCAATGGGTTCAACCTGTGACTTTAGTGGAGGTGCACCTGATTACACCTTCTCTAAATTTGGCCCAAGAGGTAGAAAATACCAAAAGCTATTGAAATACATAATTATAAGGGTGCAATTGCATTAGTACTGTTACTGCTCCAGTTGGAGTCACTGAAGCAGGCAGGAGCGGTTCTATGTTTTTTGCTGCCCCAAGCACAGCAGTCAGGTGGGCTTCGGCAGCGTTTCTGCAGATCTGCTGGTCACACGGATTCGGCAGCATTTCCGTGGGTGATCTGCCGGTCCCGCACCTTTGGCGTACCTGCCGCCGAATTGCCACTGAAGTCGCGGGACTGGCGGACCTCCCGCAGGCATGCCGTAGAAGGCTGTCTGACTGCTGCCCTCCCAGCGACTGGCAGGCCGCCCCTCCATGGCTTGCCAGCCCAGGCATGCGCTTGCTGCGCTGGTGCCTGGAGCTGCCCCTGGAAGCAGGCCTATTAGTTGTCATAAATGTTCTGTTTCACACATAATTCTTTGCTGAGCTACAAACACTGCCACACATGCAAAGAAACATTTTAAGTACCTACCAAGCCCTTTACTCATATCCCACTGTTACAAAGACACTGACAATTGTTTGCAAAAGTAGCTCACAGGTCACCCAGCTCTAGACTTGATGGAATAATGGCCTGAGCCAATACAACACGAATCCCACCCACATGTCTCTTCTATGTAAATGGAGTTGGCATTTTGCTGATTACCTGTGGGTTATTCCCAGTTGGATTTTCATAGGTGACACCTTACAGCATTTTTTTTTCTAGAAAAGAGGAAAGGACAGAAATATACAAATTCTTTTACCGATCAGATTAATCATTATAGCAGGGAAAACATGAGGTTACATTCCCATAGCAGTATTGGTAACAGAGACCATTAGTTAAAGCAAACAGGAATTCACAATAACTTGACCTCTAGTCATTTTTTTCCATTGCCAAGGATGAAAAGCACTTAAGTTGCAAAAAAAATTCACAATTCTTTTCAAAATTGTATAGGTTTTTGCAAAAGTTTTCATGTTTGAAGAATGGCATTTTTCAAGTAGAAACATTTAGCTTGAAAAATTTCAGCCACCTGTAATCTATTGTGCAAATCATTGTCTAGACTAGGTGATATATTAATCTATTAACATTCCCTTTGTTTGTTACTATTGGGATATAATTGCTAAAATAACATTTATAAGTAATTCAGCCAAAAGAATGATCTGCCTAGAACATCATGTAAAGATAGAGCAAAGTCTAGCAAATTTTGATCCTTAAATCAAGACCAGTTTCGAAAGTTTTGGCTCAGGCTTTGGTTCAGGTAGGTGTCTATATTAAAGAGAAGAAAGAAGGAAAGTGTTAAGTGGAGACTCTGTTGTACTTTTTATTTAATATTTCTACGTCCTTATCACCTCTTGTGTTCTGCTCTGTATGCTGCAACATGACATGAGTTTTCTTCACATTTTGCACACTGTTAGAAGCGGGAGACAAATAATATCTTTTGAATTGTCCAGCAGCCTTACCTCGAGTTAAATGGCTTGAGCAACAGAAACACTGCAGTTTCTACATATTGTAGTTTTTTTGTGTAAGGATCTCATCAGGAAGTGAGTGAGTCAACAAGAATTTGGAGTTACAGTACCAACATTCCCAGACACATTTTGTGACTTCATTTTGGGAAACAAATGTATACAAATTACAATGCACTGTCTAAATGATTTGCTGATAATTTTTTTTAATGAAAATGGAACATATGTGGCTGGTTACAAAAATAATAGGTATTTTTCTTAATCACACCAGCACACACAGTCATAAAGTAGTGAAAAAAAATCCAAGGAGCAGATTCCCCGCTGGTGTCAATTAGTGTCAATTTATACCAGCAGGGGATCTGCCCCTAGTGTTTTTATCACAGCCTTAAGTGAAAGCAGAAGCAGGCCTTTTATTTGAGAGTGATAAAACTCCTAGGGGCAGATCCCCTGCTGGAAGCCAGTGTCATGTATATTGAAGTAGAATATTCCACTTTTTAAAGTTACAAGATGAAATTGTGGAGCCAGTGTTCAAACTGGGGTGTCTCGAGTTAGACATCCATTTATTTGGGTGCCATTTTATTTAGATCCCTTATATTTAGGTACATAAAGTGCCCAAATCAGCCAAATATGGCTACTTAGGCATCCAACTTTGAAAATTGAGTTCTGTAATAAAACAGGGAAATAAACTGAAATACAGTGGTGAAAGTAAGCCAATCTGGCGTACTGCCAAGAGCCAATTCACAGCTGACTGTACTGGCAGGGGGCAGCTTCCCCAGGCAAGCAATTTAAAAGGTCCCTGGGCTCCCGGCAGTGGCCGGATCCCCAGGCCCTTTAAATTGCTGTCAGAGCCCCGCTGCCGGAGCCCTTGGCCCTTTAAATCACCACCAGAGCCCTGGAGCTCCTGGCCGCCACAGCAGCTACAGCTACAGCTACAAGGGGGCTCCAGTATCAATTTAAAGGGCCCGGGGCTCCCAGCCAACGCTACTGCAGCCGGATCCCCGAGCTCTTTAAATCACAGCCAAAGCCCTGGCGTAGCAGCGGCAATTTAAAGGCCGCACCCCTACCACCTCCCCCTACTCAGGACCCCAGCCCTCCATATCGGTAAGTCCCTTAAGTTACTTTCACTCCTGCTGTAATACTAGTCAAAACCTCCTAAGACATTTTTCCATAGACTGACTCATGATTTTACAGGAAATAGGAAAAACTAATTAAAAAATAAAATCAGGCCAATTTTTCTTTACTTTTTGAAAGCGTGCATTGAAAAATACTTTGAGTTGTAGGAGTTAATGTTCATGCCATTCTCCTTAGTCCATCAGCCCTACATGTAACCACCAAAAACACAGGGCCAATATGTTCTGTATTTTGCAGGGCACAGCACCATGCACATTGGTGCTGCTCAGTATATAAAATCAATCAATAACAATTACACGAATGGTTTTTGATGTCTGCTGCAAGACATGAATCTGTGTTGGTGTGTGACTGGTAGCCTCTCCTAGAGTATTAAATGATGTGCACAAGTGGATATCTAGTGGTGAAGTAGTAGCACCGCACTCCCACTAGTTCACTGTATGCCATTACAGTGGGGAAGTCAAATATAGATCCTAATGTGCTCAGCTTTTAACTTGGCATTTGATACCAGGAAAGTCTGGTGAAGTATTTTGATTTTGGAAGACCAAGACTGTATTTTTGTGCATGAACTTGGACACTTCTGATCAGGAATACGGGCCTGCTCACCTCCCAGTGAGTCCATTGCTGCCTGTTTGTTCTTGTATGTATAACAACAATGGTTAGGATTGGCAGGGCCGCAGCCATTATACCAAGCAAGCTGGGGGGGTTCATCATGCATTGTTTATCATCAGAAAACCCACAAACACTAGGAATTAATGTTTTAGAGGATTAATAATAGAAGGTTGGAAGCCTTCCACCTATTGGCAGGAGAGAGATCGCTTGATCATTGCCTGTTAGGTTCACTCCCTCTGGGGCACCTGGCATTGGCCACTGTCAGTAGACAGATACTGGGCTAGATGGACCTTTGGTCTGACCCGGTACGGCCGTTCTTATGTTCTTATTGATTGCCAGTTTGAATCAGCCCAGCTTGGTAGTAACTGAATGTTGGCTTCACCGTAACCATTTTTTTATCTTAGGCGGCCTATGCAAGATGACCAGGGCAGAGGCAGCCAGGCCAGTAACATCCACTGGGCTGGGGTCAAAGGTAGGAGCCAAAACTAGTTACCAAGTCGAGTCAGGAAACTGGTACCAAGATCAGGCCATGGAAAAAGCAGGAGTCAGGAGCCAGACAGGGCGAAAAGAGAAGGTCAATAGAAAGGAAGAGTCTATGTGGTTGCTTAGCATCTCCCTGGGCAGACTTTGTGGTTTAAATAGTGTGGAGCAATCAGGTGGTCTCAGAGTTTTATTGTACTGGCCTCTTTGGGTGGTACTTCCTGCGGAGCCTAACCATCCAATAATTGTTGGATGGTGCTTCAGCTGACTCCCCAGTGGCAACATAAAGGCATTGGTCACTCAGACCCCTATGCTCCTGGGTTCTAGATCTGTGGTTCCTTACATCAAGGTTTCAGAAAGCACCATCAGACGGCAGGTTGTTAGCCATATCTGCCGAGGCTATGAACTGTACGGGGAGGAAAAATCCTCTTATTGTTAGAGGTGATTTCAAATCAGGGATGAGGCACATGAATAGATCATGGGCATGTACTACTATGGTAGGATGACCAGATTTTATAAGAGCAGCAAAGAATCTTGTGGCACCTTATAGACTAACAGACGTTTTGGAGCATGAGCTTTCAGGGGTGAATACCCACTTCGTCAGATTTTATAGGGACAGACATGATTTTTGGGTCTTTTTCTTATATAGGCTCCTATTATCCCCCATCCTCAGTCCTGATTTTTCACACTTGCTCTCTGGTCACTCTATACTATGGCCTATTCTCTTTTTTTTATGTTTAATTAGAGGACTTTCAAAGGACTTAGAAAAGTTGAAAATCACTTTCCATATGATAATTCTGTATGTACATGTAACCCCTAAGATTTATCTTTTGGAAAGAGATCAGAAAAGTGGAAAGATGCATTTTTGTCTTTTTTCCCCCTTCGGTTTGTTAATTTGTGCATTGGACAGCACTCAATATGTAAGAGTCTTTCTGCTGCCTTGTATAACTGATTTTCAGTGTGTTCTGAGTTATATAGGTTTACTGATTCAAACCTGGCGCTCAGGGTCCGATTGAGGGTCTAGCTGGCTGAAGAGAAATCCAGATAAGACCGAGGTAATATTTATAGCGTGGGGGAAGCAGCAATAATTGTGGAAATTACATCAACATTCCAGACTCCATATGGCCTCCATTGGTAAAAAAGAAATTCTGCAGTTTGGGAGTACGTTTGGCTCCAAGACTCCTGCTAGATGATCAGGTAGCAGTCACTGCTAAAAATGAGTTTTCCATCTGTGCTTGGTGAGGCAAGTGTGACAGTTTCTTTTGGAGGGAGGGTTACACTGCTTAGAACCTGAAGTGGGTGCAGAAAGTGGCAGCCTCCCTATTAATTGGAACCTCCCCCAGAACATTTAACACTGATGCTCCATGAGCTTGCCTGACTGCTTCTAGGTTTCTGTGTGAAACTCAAGACATCATATTTTGAACTTTAAAGTCCATACTGACATGGGACCAGGCTCTCAGGGAGACCACCTTTCCCCCATCCCATACCCCTGCAGTTGCAATCAGAGGAGGTGCTCAAGCTGTTGCTGTCTCTCAGTATCAAGAAGAGAGGGCTGCTGACTGGGTGTTGTCTTCTGGGAGTCCCTCAATTCTGAATGAGCTCCCCGCTTTAGTTGGCCAGAGCCCTGATTAGCTAATGTTCCAGGCATAGTGCATAGTTCCTCTTTTTTCCAGGGCACTTTGGGAAGGTGTTGTTGGGATAAACTGGAGGTTGCAGGGAGATTTTTGAATATGTAATGTGGAATCTGGTTTTATCATCTCAGCCATGAGATGCCCAGATCAGCACTCATATGCTATTTAATCTAAATAAATAAGAACATAAAACATAAGTATTTTAGGTATTTTTCCTGTTAGCACTGCAGAGCCAACACCAATCAGGGAAAGCGAATTGGATTCAATTATCATTCATCCATCAACAGAACTGCTAACTAAGTTCTAGTAGTAAAATCTCTATTACTTGTAATGATGTGTGAACCAGAATGAAAGTCGAGCTGTGTTTCAATTCCAGACTGAGTTTTCAGGGCTTGCAGTTAGAAAAGCCATCTTTCCATTTGAAAATGGAGCAAGTTTGATATAGAAGCATGTAAGAGACAATAAACATGGAACCCCAGAAACCATTTTCCCATAGTCACTTTGCAAGAGTATACTCACATTACAATTTAAAAATGAACAAAAAACAGGACAGAGACAGAAAATCAGACTACAGAGGTTAACTGCTACAGTCAACTTAAAGGAAGGTACTTCTTCCCAGTAACTGACAAAGTGTATTATATTTCTAATAATTCTTCCTGTGGTTAGTAATCCACTCCCTACCTTTCCACTGTAAGGAATGTTGTCTTAACCACAAGCCTTTTTTCTCCTCTCCTAGTATTCAGTTATTTCTATGTTTGATTCTGAAGATGAACATGGACATCTTATGGTTTTTGTAAGAAAAGACCTTCTGAGAGATATTTTTTTGCCTCTAAGATAAAAGCTTGGATTGCATCATTGTGACACCCCCGTATCCCCACCTCTATTCTGATTTCATGTGATACATTAGTTCAGGGTGCTTTGAAAAAGTACTGCAGTTAGCCACAGCAGTGAACTATATTGCTTTAATTCTGCTTTCCAGAGTGCATTGGAACTGCTGGCAATCATATCTGAGTTAAGACTTCACCAATACATCTGGTATGATCAGTACTGATCTCATTGCTTTCAAGAACTGCTGGTGCTATATATAAAGTAATGACTTACAGAACAATTTGTTTACACCAACTAGGCCAGCCCAAGGTTATCAGTTGATGTAGTTCATGCGAAAACTTTTGAACATAATATCTTGGGTATGGGTAATGAGAGACTATAATATCCTTTTCATAGAATTTCCAGGTTGGAAGGGACTTCAGGAGGTCACCTAGTCCAACTCCCTGCTCAAAGCAGGACCAATCCCCAACTAAATCATCCCAGCCAGGGCTTTGTAAAGACCAACCTTAAAAACTTGTAAGGAAGGAGATTCCACCACCTCCCTAGGTAATCCATTCCACTGCTTCATCACTCTCCTAGTGAAAAAGTTTTTCCGAATATCCAGTCTAAACCTTCCCCACTGCAACTTGAGAGCATTGCTCCTTGTTGTCATCTGCCACCAATGAGAACAGCTGAGCTCCATCCTCTTTGGAACCTCCCTTTCAGGTAGTTAGCAGCTATCAAATCCCCCCTCTTTCTTCTCTTCTGCAGACTAAACAAACCCAGTTCCCTCAGCATCTCCTCATAAGTCATGTGCTCCAGCCCTCTAATCATTTTTGTTGCCCTCCGCTGGACTCTCTCCAGTTTTTCCACATCCTTCTTGTAGTCTGGGGCCCAAAACTGGACACAGTACTCCAGGTGAGGCCTCATCAATGTCAAACAGAGGATATTTCAAGGCTAGGCAGAAATTTTATCGTCACTAGCCAAGATGAGAAGCTGGATATGAGTCAACAGTGTGCCCTTATTTCCAAGAAGGCTAATGGCATTTTGGGCTGTATTAGTAGGGGCATTGCCAGCAGATTGAGGGACCTGATCATTCCCTTCTTTAAGTGTATTTTAAAATTCAAAAACACCCATTAAAAGATTGTCTGTTCTTGAGTAACAGGGGTTAAACTGCATCACTTTATGTAGCACAACTCCATAGAACATCATGGGGAAATGAGCATATTGCATGGCACAGATGGTAAATCACCTGCATTTCTTATGGAACAGCTTGTGAGTCTATTTGCTGAAAACTATAATTGTCATCACGTAATGCAGCACACTGATAGCTGGAGGACTTCACCAGACCTTGTATATTTTGCTGCTTAGTCTCCATAACAAATATTAAATTTAAGAATGATTGAAGGTCAAATGCCCTAATAATTAAATTAAATGAAATTAGCGATTTCAGATTGTGGGGTTGACCAATCATTTGTTTATTATATAATAGTTTTTGGAGATATCTAATACTAATATTTAGTCCTGCCTTAAGTGCAGGGAACTGGACTAGAAGACCTAGAGGTCCGGTCAATCCTATGATTCTACATGTAGGCTCAAGTATGAATTTGGCTAACATTTCTTGGTGGCCTCACTCCAGTCCAGTTGTGGAGTAGTCCACATCACAGAATTCTGATAATTTAACATCAGCAGCACCCTTTCTTCAGGAGAGATTTGGATATGGAGTAGTATGGATGTTTTACAATAGGCAGCTTGCAAAGGATCTTCTTAGAGCATGCCTGGCTCCAGCAAGGTCTAAGTCATTTTCCAAAGGATTCATTCTCTCAAAATGAGGTGGGGGGTGAGGGTGGGGGTGGGGAAGAGATCAATGTATTGCAATATTTGACTGATGCAAAATGCTCTGGGCCATTTTTTTTTTTAAACAGTGACCACAGCTGTGTGTGCAACTACCTGCACAAATCAGGAAACAAATTACAAATACAGGTAATTTAAAAAAAAATTGTGTGAGGAGCTTCCTATAAACATTCACAAAGTCACCTCATTGTTCTCCTTGAAAGCTTTCATTAAGATTTTCCACTCCTGTAATGTCTGCAGAATTTTTGCAGAGGCTAGGTAGCTGCTGTGCTGTGACTGTTGCTAATCATAATGATAGACCAGTAGCCAAATGCAAGTTCTTTGGCAGTACCTTATTTTAATGGTGTCCATGTAATTTTTTTGTGTGGATACTGAATTTCAAGATGAAAGAACAATCCACAGTGCTGTTTATCACTATGACTACAAATTGGAAACCAGCAAACCAAGTGATAACCTGTTGTGTGTATAACACTCCTCCTATAATCTGTGTAAATATCAGTATGTGTTTATTGTGAGTCACAGAAAATCTATTCAACAAGGTTAACTCAGCTTGTTATGGTTTTCTTTATATTCAGTACCATAAATTTAATGAGAAACAGTTGTAAGGCTGCTACACAATGTGCTAATCTCTATTACCACAAGAAGTTTGTCTTCAAGAGATACTTAGAGGGTTTACAAATGTGAAATGATTAAACTATAGAAAAGTTGAATTGTCCAATATTGTACTCTGGCTGTTGAACAATAAGCCTTTAGATCTGATTATATTACTCAGTGCCTTTTAAATCTTTCAATCTGGCATTTAATAATTATAGAAAGGGTATATTCTTTACTGATTTTCTTAGTTTCTCTGACTTTTTGCAAGAAAAAACTACAGTGTGTATTACAAACAAAATGACGTATTTTAGCAATTTTAGAGACCTTTAAAACTAGATTTGTAAAGAACTAAACATATATATATTTAAGGAAACAAACCTAGCAAGGGAATGGTTTGAATGTCCCAATACAGAATTCCAGTCTCCAATTTCTATAATTATGTATGAGTTAAAAGGGGAAGAAACTTTACTAACTAGTGGCAATCTGCACTTTCTAGCATTCCCAGCTTCCAGGCAATCATTTAAGCCCACTTACACCAGCACTGAATTTAGCTCCTAATTTGTCAAGATAACTCATAATCACTAAAAACATGTACTAGTCCCCATGAAGTACAGGTTTACGAACTAAGCTATATTGCAGAGATCAATTCTGCACTGTCAGGGAGCTAGGCTAAATGAACTATTCTCTCTCACTTTCCTGCAGCCCAATCCTGAAGTCTTTAGAGTGTTTTTACTCACTCAGTCCCAGCAAAATTGTTCAGTTACCTGGATTGGGTAAGAATTTGTCTTAAATATGATTCTATGATCAATCTGCAGCGATAGGTCTCTACCACTAGAGAGCAGTTCTGCATTATGTAGAACAAAAACATCACAGGGTTTGCAAAGGCTTCAGTAAATGACACCTTTCAAGTTTCAGCCTCCCACTTAGGGTACGTCCAGACTACCCGCCAGATCGGCAGGTAGCGATCGATTTATCGGGGATCGATATATCGTTTCTCATCTAGACACAATATATCGATCCTCGAATGCGCTCCTGTCGACTCCGGAACTCCACTAGGGTGAGAAGCGGTAGCGGAGTTGATGGGGGAGCCATGGCCATCGATCCCGGGTTGTGAGGACGGGAGGTAAGTTGAAATAAGATACATCGACTTCAGCTACGGTATTCCTATAGCTGAAGTTGCATATCTTACATCGGAACCCCCCCCCCGCCCCCAGTGTAGACCAGGCTTTGGGGTGATCAGATGTCCCAATTCTATAGGGATGGTCCCGATTTGAGACTTCTTATATAGGCTCCTATTACCTCCCACCCCCATCCCGATTTTTCACATTTGCTGTCTGGTCTCCCTACTCCCGCTACATATGTACCGCTCACTTTTTCACCTCAGAGACCCAATAGGACCTTGAGCTATTGATTTTTTTATTACTGTGAACTATTTATCTCAGAAAGGATAATTATGAAACAAAGAACTTTCTCATTATTTTCAGGACACTGAACCCTTCTGAAATTCTGAATACTCAGAGAAAATCAGAACATTTAAGAGAGATGAGGTAACCCTGCTATATTACTAAGCCTTATTACATTTTCAGATATACGTAGCAGTCTGACGAAGTGGGTATTCACCAATGAAAGCTTATGCTCCAATACATCTGTTAGTCTATAAGGTGCCACAGAACTCTGTTGCATAGCAGTTAAGAATATTTTTGCATAATGTAGCCAAAAGCTGGCTGGAAGCTGATCAATTCTTGTAATTAATTTGTATCTAGTTCTTATGTGTTTCCTTTCCATAAAAAGGAACCTTCTTTTATAGAAGTTTCCTATCTCGCTTGAAAAAAATCAAATCTGCCACTAAAGCCCTGTTTAGAAGCACCCTGAACATATCACTTCCCTGCTTTAAGAATTTATTTTTACAGTATTTGGATGGTCATAATTTACTGAACAATATGGCCAATGCGAGCAGTGACAAATATTATCCGCTATCAGACATCTGCAGCATGGCAGGGTGCAGTGGCCCAATCCCATAACTCTGCTCAGACCTCATACACGGAGTCAAGACGAAGGACTGAAGACCCATTTAGGAAATCTCCATAAGATCTACCTACCTAACAAGTGTCATGGAGATAAACCCCCTGAGAAAGGAGGTGTTTCCAGTGCTATACAGTACTTCCCTTGCATGTTCTCAGCATGTACCCAATAGCAACTCAGATGTATCTGTTTTCTTGGGGTGAAATCCTGGGCCCATTAAAGTCAATGATACCCCTAGTGCTTTGCTCTAGTTAGAAGTGATGCTGAAACATTTTTAATAGTAGGAGTGCTGAAAGCCAGCCCCCTTACCCCTGTCCTTCCCCCAACCCCCACCCCCTACAGCTGGGTCTGGGAGCAGGGCCATGTCTCCGCCGGGGGCTGGGGGGGGAGGAAAGACATGGAGAGGGATAAGGGGACTCCCACGTAAAATCTGAAGCATTCCCCACACCCCTAGTTCCCATGCCTATGCTAGTTAGCAGCAAACACAAACTTTGCTATTAGACAGTTTCCCCTGACCTGGATGCATCTGCCATATCATATAATTGAGATTACAATACATAAATGTGCTACAAATAATGTTAAAGCCAGTGCCACAGCTGCTCCTCCAAGAGATTGTTATATGGTGGATCATACTAGACAATGATTTCCAAAAATAATGCATATCACAACACCACCACTTTGTATTTATATGTGACTGCCTTTCCTTCAAAGATCTCAACTTTAGAAAATGCGTTAAGTAGTAGTATCCTCATTTTATGGAGGAACTGAGGTATAGAGAGATGAATAGACCTACATGACCAGAGTCACCCAGTGAGTTAGAGACAAGACTAGAATCGACATTTTCTGGTACTCAGTGCCCAACATCAAACAATGTTTACTATCACCATGCAGCGAGGTTTCAAGAGAGCAGCAGGGATCTGCAGTATTTTGTGCTGGTTTCCGTGTACGCCAGTCAGGAGCGCTGCCAGCTTTTTTGCCGCCGTAGGCGATGGAAAGTCCTGCCCCCAAAAATGCCATCCCCAACAGAGGAGGCGGAAGGTCCTGCTGCCACGGTCCCCTCCCCCCAAATGTTAGTGCTCTAGGCGACCACCTAGGTCACCTAATAGGTTGCACTGGCCCTGATGCCAGTGAAGTGAAAAGCACAGGAGAAATGCAATGTATGTTTGTGAAATGCCAAGCACGCTGAACCACATCATATATTAAAAGCAGCATGGTAAATGTAACAACTAGGCCTCAGGCGACAGTCACAAATTGGATCTGTTATATTCCTTTCATTTTAGTAACACATTCTACAAGCTCTTCACTTGCAGGGTTTATAAACTCTGGCAAGAGCATAACATGTAACCTACTGAGTTTAAAAGCATTGAAGAAAATTTCTCAAATTCTTAAGGTTTCAGCAAATGAACTTTTCTATGCTAAGAAATGTTCTGCTTTGGACTATGTTATTTTCATTGTTTCTTATTTTTTTTAAAAAAAATATTCTGCCTCCTTAGAAGTTTGAAAACAAAGATTCTAATGACATCCTTCTCCACTGATTCCTCCTCCAGCTGTTTCAGATCATGCCATGATTTCACCAACAATAACCCCTGACTTTGATAACAAATGGGGTTCCATAGATGAACTCCAGGACTGGGCTTTTTTTAAGAGAGCAGAGAGTGATGAAGCATTGCCTACAGAAAAAAAGTTATACCACTTTTCCTATACTGGTATTGTTAAAGCCATGCAACCCCTCTAGTGCAGTGTGAGCATGTGGGACTCACTGCTGCAGCACCTCCTGCTGGTGGTCTCAGGGAATTAGCACATCCAGCCTCTGGAACACCCTCTGCAGGCCAGTGTTCTGCTGCCGCTGGGCCCCCCCGTGTCCCTCCCAGGACCCAGTGCCCTTTGGCTTTGGGTGCTGCCCCCTGACAATACCCCCACAGTCTCAGGGTCTCCTCACCCAGGGGAACCCCCAACCCTCTATCCCCACCTTGCTTCAGTCATGGGCTACTGCCAGTCACCAACTAGCCTAGTCCTGGGGCAGACTGCAGCATACACACCATTCATCACTGGCAAGGAGGGTTTGGACCTGCTGCCTCTGCCTACTCATGGGCTGCCCCCTGCAACCCCCAGTACCCATGAGCCCGAGCCCTCTACAGCCAGGTCCATCTCCCTCTACAGCTAGAGAGAGACTGCTTGATCCTGGCCCACTACCCTCTTATAAGGGCCAGCTGGGCCCTTATTAAGCCAGCTACAGCTGTGGCTGCTTCCCAATCAGCCCAGCTTTCAAAGCTAAAGCCCTCTTTCAGGGCTGATTTTACCCCGGCAGCCCTGTTTCAGGGCTGATTTCAAGCCCTTCAAGGCAGGAGGAGGTGACCACCCCGCTACATGCAGGCACAGTCATATCAGTAAAAGGTGCTTATATTGGTATAGCTTAATCACATATGGATAGGGGATAAGCTGTATCAGTATAGGCACCCTTATACCAGTATAACTGAGTCCACACTAGGGGCTGGTCTACAACAAAAAATTGTATTGGCAGAACTATGTTGGTCAGTGGTATGGATTTTAACACCCCTGACCAAGGTATTTATGAGGCTATAAGGCTAGTTTAGATGCAGCCAAGTTGACTGAAGAAGGCTTCCATTGACATAGTTAACTTCATTCAGGAGGTGGTGTTCTGACTGCCAGAAAACTGTCAGTGGAGGCTGCATCTACACTGTGGGGTTATGCTGATATACCTATGCTGCAACAGCCTTCATAGTGTAGACATAGACATACCCTGGAAGTTGTACCAGTATAACTAAAATCAGTCTCCTAACTAAAATAATTGTATCAGCACAAAAACTGTAGACCAAGCCTAATCTGATTCTCTTATACTTACTTCTGTTTGTGCACCAATGTCAACAACAACTGCAGCTGCTCAACACAGCTGCAGGCCTTGTATAGTTAATTGCTATAGGAGGAGTCAACACATTTTGTTTTTATGTCAGCCAGACAAAAAATGGGAGGGAGAGACAGACATGGTCTAGTGAGAGGGAGCTGTATGACTGGGACATTTGGGTTCTATTCCTGGTTCTGTCACTGGGCAAATCTCAATTTCTGTGCCTCAGTTTTTCCATCTGTAATATAAGGATAAGCTGCAAAGAGTCCTGTGGTACCTTATAGACCAACAGACGTATTGGAGCATGAGCTTTCATAGGTGAATACCCACTTTGTCGAATGCATGAGGATATAATATAAGAAAAAAGTGACCTCCTTTGTGAGATTTAATTCATATAATGTTTGTAAACTGCTTTGAGAGCCCTTGATGAAAGGCATTATAAAAGTGAATGTGCAGAGTACTGTTATTAATGCGAGTTATTGCTTTGGTGGTTTTAAAGGATTTTGGTGATACAGTGTTGACATTTTTAAAGACTGATAGAATTTGGAAGGAATTCCCCACTAGTAGGTGGAATTGTCAGCCTAAATTACTTGACTGTTTAAAAAACTAGAGCAACAAGTTGGGTGAGATAATATCTTTTATTGAACAAACTACTGTAGGTGAAAGATACAAGTTTTCAAGTTACACAGAGCTCTACAATGTACATCCATACCTAGTTGTACTCAGATAGGTATAGATAGTTATTCAGGGATCAATGGAAAGGGAGATGGTCATGTCACTCCACTTCTGAATGTACAGGAGTCCACATCTCATTTACTTTGTCCACATTTGGCACTAACTGGCACTTCTTTGTGTCAATTTTGTCAGAACTTTCCTTTTCATTTGTAGAAATAACCTTTTTGAAGCAAGTTAACATAATATTTGGGGAAGCTGAGAGACTAAAGCGATACTAGAGATTGACCCAGATCAAAAAGATCAGAATCAAACACCTCCAAACTTTCCTAAAGTTTGGATTTGTAACCAAAGTTTGCAGCTTCTGCCTATCTCCTCTAGCAAGTATCATTATCCCCATCTCTGAAATGCAGATAATGAGACTTACCCACCTTTACGATCTTTGAGA
Organism: Chelonoidis abingdonii; assembly: GCF_003597395.2. NCBI lineage: Eukaryota > Metazoa > Chordata > Testudines > Testudinidae > Chelonoidis > Chelonoidis abingdonii. The sequence goes on along the minus strand of NC_133774.1, from coordinate 84,817,010 downwards.
TGCAAGATAAAATATTCTGTATTACAGTTAAATTGTTTTTAGCATTAATCCACAGAATAAATACAGCATGGGCAATGACAATGAAAGATTCTCTGCAATGCCCAGTTAATTTCTCTCAATCCAAACCTGAAGAGATCACAGGTAGAAATGATAAGAGATTAAATCTATTTAAGGACATGGCTTTTCTGCTGAGAATGCCAACAAAAGTGCAAATTAGTGTCAAGCATCCATTGGTTTTGCATTGTTGATGATGGTCCACCAGGATGTGGACTAAGACCACCAAAGACATTTAGGTTAAGACATTGAACTGACATCAGCTGATACCAACTTTGAATCAAAACCAACTTGAGCAGGATTTTAAGCAATGATTCAGGTTAAAGGCTATGTTTCCTACTAGCCAACCTTTTAGCCAATCAGTCTTCCTAGCTAGATGGCTACTTCTAGGTGGGATATAGATGGAGCAATATAAAATAGAATATCTGGTTCCTTCTAACATCTGTTTTGCAACACATAAATTAAGCAGCATTGGGGTGTCTGTTACAGCTATCTCCCTATTCCATTTTGTCTCTTACAGCTGACCCCAAACTCCATTCTGTTTTTGTTCTCCTGTGGCCTCCCCTCCCTGGCTGTTAAGTTGTTTAGCAGGGCCACTGCCCTTCTCAAAATGGAGGGCCCCTTAAAGTTGTTTACCAAGAGCCATTGCCCTTTTCAAAGGGATGGCCAATTGTGCTAAGTGGGACCACTGCCCTGTTCAAAGGGTTAGTCCTGTTATCACCTTGTTAAACCTGGGCTCGGTGTAGGGTGGACAATGTCCAGTTGCAAGGCCTATTGTGTTTTTAAGGTCCTGGGCATGAGTCATAGGCCTCATGTGCTTCTGAGTCACCTATTGCACAGGACTCTGCCTAGACATGTCTCTGTGCTCACCTGCCTCTTCTTTTTTTTTTTTTCTCTGTCCCCTGCCTCTGAGCCAATCAAAAGTACTGGTGGGAAACTGCCTAAGTTTGCCCTTAAAACCAGACATTTTCTGATCAGACCTCAGAAAGGTTCCTGCATTGCTGCCTGGTCTGATCAGCCAGGGGTTCTGGGGGGTCCTTTCTCCGCTCTCGTTTTATTTTTGAGCGTACCCCCTTTTTTTGACCCCCCCCCACGAAGAACGAATTGCTGCCTGAGAGATCTCCTGATTATTGAGACTGTACCCAGCCTTCTGATGATTTTGCTGCTTTTACCTCTGCTGCTTCCTTTGGGGCTGGTAAGAATCCCTCTGTGAAATTCTGTGAAATTCTCTATACTTTTATTTTATTATCTTAGCTGCGCTCTCTCTTTCCCCAGCACCCAGACTTAACCAGCACCCAGCATAGCTGTGGTTAAGTTAGGTTTAGAGAATTGTTTGTATTGTGTTCTGTAAGTTAGGTTTAAGAAATTGTTGCATTGTGTTCTGTTACTTGCTAATTTGTGTAGTCTTGGTTAAGTTAGATCATAGATAAGATTTTGCTGTGTTCTGTATAGTTGTGGTTAAGTCTGTCTTCCTGCTGCCCCCCCCGAGCTCTCCAGTCACCCCATACCCCTCAGTCTCTCTGCTGTTTAAACCTGCAGCCTGCCTGCCCTCTTTGTCTCCTGAAGTTTGAATCTCCCTCTGCTCTCTGCTCAGCTGCTCCTCTTCCCCCATCCCCCAATCTCATTCCTCTACCCCTGCCTGTCTCTCTCTCTCTCTCTTTTTTAATCCCTTCCCCCAGGTGTTCACCCTGCTCCTACTGCCCCCAAACCTCAATTGTATTACTGAAGTCTAGCATAAAACCCCATTGGTTACCCTTTTTTCTCTCTAACACACCTCACATTTTACATTTACACTACTGTGACACAATTTACCCATAACTGTTAGTTGGCTATATGCTGCTGTGACACACCCTTTACATAGAAATTGTTAGCTACCTGTTACATTTATACTTCAGTGTTAATTGGTTACCAACTGTATTGTACCCCACTGTATTGTACCCCACTATTGAAACCCCCTATACTATTTGCTAAAAGAAACCCCTCCCCAATTGTCTACCTTAACAAACCCCATACCCCTCACTATTGAATTTTCCCTGTTTTTTGCATTTTCTTAATAAAGTTTATTTTGCACCCCACCTGTGTGGTAATTGCTCCCCAAGATCCCATATACCTGCTGGCAGGGACATGGGGATATTAATGAATTTCCCAATTTTTTCATTTTGTGCATCTGTTTTGTGATTCTATGTATATGCATGTCCTTGTATGGCTATATAGTGTAAAATAAAGTGTTACTGAGACAGGTCTGATTTTCTTCCTACATTGTTAGAGTCTTTAAGGATTGCCTCAAATGATGATTGATATTAGAACCACCACAATGGGATATTTCTTCAGAAATATTGCTATTGTTAAAATGGCAAACTGCAGGTATGTATTTAGACCTATCACAAATATACAAAGAGGGAGACAATTTGAATAAAACAACACAGCACGTGGAAAGTTAAGTGAGAATTCCATTATCGGACATTTCCAAAATTTCTCACACAGATTAAGGCCTGAAGGAACCATTGTGATCATCTAGTCTGACCTTCTACACATTGTAGGCCTCAGAACCTCACCCACCCGCTCCTGTAATAGACCCATAACCTCTGGTTGAGTTACTGAACTCCTCAAATCTTGATTTAAAGACGTCAAGTTACAGAGAATCCACCATTTACTCTAGTTTAAATGAGCAAGTGACCTATGCCCCATGCTACAGAGGAAGGCAAAAAGCCTTCAGTCTTTGCCAATCTCACCTGAGGGAAAATTCCTTCCTGACACCAAATATGGCAATCAGTTAGACCCTGAGCGTGTCAGCAAGACCCAGCAGACATCTCAAAGGGTTTGGAGGCTTGGACCTCTAATCAGGGGATTGTCCTTAGATCTGTGGGGAAATCCAGTAGCTCAGGACATTTGTGAAGATATCCAGCCCTTCAGAGGGTATGTCTATAGTGCACTCCTGGGGGATGTTTGCACCTCGTGTAGACATATCCATGCTAGCTTTAATTTAATTAGCTCAGGTACTGGAGCTGTGAAATGATGGGAGCATGGGCTTCGGCATGGGCAGTACAAGCCTGCCCAGAACCGGAGTAATTACTCACGTGGCTAGCCAGAGCTGATGTGTGTGCTGCTGCAGATTCACTACACCAGTATCGAGCTAGCTAGATTAAAGCTAGCTTGGTGGTGTCTACATGAGCTGCAATTACACCCTGTGACTGCAGTATAGACATACCCTGGGTTACTTTCTAAGCCCTCCTCCCCATCAGCCATGCTGCCATTGCCATCCAGCCCCTCAGGAGAATGGGTGATATGGAGAGGAATCTGCATGTGAGTGCAGGCAGAATTATCTTTATAGTAATGGCTACATTTTACTTGAGGTTGCTGGGGGCTGATACTAGATAGAGTGAAAGTCCCTTAGTTCTGCTCCACTCCACCTCTAAACTCAGAAAAGAAAGATGGTCTTGTGGTTAAAGCTGTAGCCTGGGCAGCAGGAAATCTGGAGTCAGTTCTCAGCTCTGCAACAGACTCCCTGTGTGACCTTTGGTAAATCACTTAATCTCTCTGTTCCCCATCTGTAAAATGGAGGTAATTATAATTCCCTACCTCACAAGGCTTTTGAGAGAACGCATTCATTAAATGTTTGTGATGAACTCAGCTGCTATGGCGACAGATGCCATATAAGTACATAGCTATAGAGCTTGGAATGCATGATGTTCACATAAAGGGAAGGCAAATGCCACCTCTTTTGCTTTACTCACATATAGACTTTGGGCACCGGAACATGTTTTTACTCTTCTCAACCCTGAGCTCTATTGAGGGTGGGGAGAGGAAGGAATGATGATATATCTCACATATTCTCCTTTAAGCCTCATTTCCTTAGTATTAGAGGAGCAAGAAAACTTACTGGTATGTTAGATAAATAAAACTGTCTCTAAATAAAATACCTTTTGAAGCTTACCAGAAGGCATCAGTAAATCAGACAATGTTCTAATGACAATACTGTCCCAGGGCAAATTCAACTAAATTCAAATAATATTGTTGTCTGCTGTTCCTGGTGCCAATATCTGTAGCATATTTTCTCTTTGATATTATTAGTTTTCTTTTCGTGAGCTCAGATGGAGATGTCTGAGTTGCCCTGCACAAAGACTAAATGCTATCATCTTATTCACACACATTTGTTAGGTTAGCAATTGTACAGCGATAAAGGTATCAAGCAGCTTGCACGGATCTAGTGCAGGGGTGGGAAAACTACAGCCCATGGCAGTCCATCAGGCCTTTTAATCCAGCCCTCAAGCTTCCGCCGGGGAGCAGGGTCAGAGGCTTGCTACGCGGCCCCCGGAAGCAGCAGCATGTCCCACCTCCAGCTCCTATGCGTACGGGCAGTCAGGGGGCTCTCTGCACGCTGCCCCCCCAAGCACCGCCCCCTGCAGCTCCAGCTGGCCGGGAACCACAGCCAATGGGAGCTGCAAGAGCGGCATCTGTGGACGCGGCAGTGTGCAGAGCCACCTGGCTGCACCTCCGCATAGGAGCAGGAGAAGGGATATGCTGCTGCTTCCGGGAGCTGCTTAAGGTAAACTCTGCCCAGAGCCAGCACCCCTATGTCCCAACCCAATTCCCCAGCCCTGATCCATCTCCTGCACTCCAAGCCTGGAGCACCCTTCTGCACCCCAAACCGCTCATCCCCAGCCCTACTCCAAAGCCTTCACCCCAGCCGGAGCCCTCAACCCCCTCCATGCACCAGGCCCAATCACCCTCCCATCCTGTGAACCCCTCGGTCACAGCCAAGAGCACCCTCCTGCACCCTAAACCCCTCATCCCCAGTCCTACCCCAAAGCCCTCTTGCTGGAGCCTTCACCCCCTACCCCCTGGCCTAGCTGGAGCCCCCCCTCCCATACCGCGAACTCATCATTTCTGGCCCCACCTCAGAGCCCACACCCCCAGTTGGAGCCCTCACCCTAACCCCCAATTTTGTGAGGATTCATGGCCCGCCATACAATTTTTATACCCAGATGTGGCCCTCAGGCCAAAAAGTTTTCCCACCCCGATCTAGTGAATTGGTCAGGATTCTTGGCTGTTTTCTCTCAATACTAATAGGATCATTTCATTGATCAAGAAGATATCAGGATTTTGAAAGACATTATGGACCAGAGAGGATTGAACCTGATATAGCTTCAATATTATCACTGAGGCATGTAGAATTCAGTACCGTGATATACATGCCTAATTCTTTTTTGAACATGGACACAAAAGGTTCATGGAGGCTGTAGTGAGGCAGAGTGCTTATATGATAGAAGAGAGTCCTGGAGGCCAAATTTAGGCTGCTAGGTAAGAAACTGAAGTCCAGGACCTCCATGGTAGCATTATCTGAAATGCTTCCAATTCCATGCGCAGGGCCAGTTAGGCAGAACTGTGGGGTCTCAATGCATGGATAAGATGATGATGTAGGGAGGAGGAGTTTAGATTTATTAGGAACTGGGGAAACTTTCGGGAAAGGGAGAGCCTATACAGGAGAGATGGGCTCCACGTAAACCAAAATGGAACCAGTTTGCTAGTGCTTAAAATTAAAAAGGTTGTAGAGCAGTTTTAAAACTAAGGGCTGGGGGAGAGCCAACAGGTGCAGAGGAGCATGTGGTTTGGACTTCCCTTAGGGGAGGATCTATAAATGGAGATTCCCTATGTCCTAATAAGGAGGAGAGGCAGGAAGATGATAAAATACAGGTAGAGTCTGATGAGAAACAGTCAAAAGAAAAAAGTCCCATTCAATTACAGCACGTAATGGCAGATAAGTTTTTAAAGTGCTTATATAGCAATGCTAGAAGTCTAAATAATAAGATGGGCGAACTAGAGTGCCTTGTATAGGGTGACCAGATGTCCTGATTTTATAGGGAAAGTCCTGATTTTTGGGTCTCTCTTATATAGGCTCCTATTACCCCCCAGCCTTGTCCTGATTTTTCACATTTGCTATCTGGTCACCCTAGCCTCGTATTAAATGAAGATATTGATATAATAGGCATCACAGAACCTGGTGGAATGAGAATAATCAATAGGATGCAGTAATACCAGGGTACAAAATATATTGGAAGGGCAGAACATGTCGTGCTTTTTTGCTGCCCCAAGCGGAGAAGATGGGGAAAAAAACAAAAAAGATAAAGCCACAATCGGCGGCACTTCAGTGGCAGCTCTATTGCGCCGTTTCATTCTTCAGCGGCAATTCGGTGGCAGATCCTTCCCTCCGAGAGGGACTGAGGGACCTGCCACCAAATTGCCGCCGAAGACCCGGACGTGCTGCCTCTTTCTATTGGCTGCCCCAGGCACCTGCTTCCTTTGCTGGTGCCGAGCCAGCCCTGCTAGTGGGAAAGTGGCACTATATGTGAAAGAAAGCATAGAATCAAATGAAGTAAAAATCTTAAATGGGCCAAACTGTACCACAGAATCTCTATGGATAGTAATTCCATCCTTGAATAATAAGAATATAGCAGTAGGGATATAAGAACATAAAGAGATATTACAGACCACTTGACCAGGATGGTGATAGTGACTGTGAAATGCTCTGGGAGATTAGAGAGGCTATTAAAATAAAAAAAACTCAATAATAATGGGGGGTTTCAACTATCCCCATATTGACTGGGTATATATATATATATATCACTTCAGGAAGGGATGCGAGATAAAGTTTCTTGACACCTTAAATGACTGCTTCTTGGAGCAGCTAGTCCTGGAACCACATCGGCCCAATGCTGTAGCATTTAATTTCAGAAAGGGGAACACCACAAAAATGAGGAGGTTAGTTAAACAGAAATTAAAAGGTACAGCACCAAAAGGAAAATCCCTGCAATCTGCATGGCAACTTTTTAAAGCCAGCATAATAAAGGCTCAATTTAAATGAATACCCCAAATTAAAAAACATGGTAAGAGAATCAGAAAAGAGCTACCATGGCTAAACAAAGTAAAAGAAACAGTGAGAGGCAAAAAAGCATCCTTTAAAAAGTAGAAGTTAAATCCTAATGAGGAAAATAGAAAAGAGCATAAACTCTGGCAAATGAAGTGTAAAAATGTAATTAGGAAGGCCAAAAAGAATTTGAAGAACAGCTAGCCAAAGTAATAGCAAAAATTTGTTTAAGCACATCAGAAGCAGGAAACCTGCTAAACAACCAGTGGGGCCACTGGACAATCGAGATGCTAAAGGAGTACTCAAGGATGATAAAGCCATTGGGGAGAAACTAAACGAATTCTCTGCATCAGTCTTCATGGCTGAGGATATGAGGGAGATTCCAAGACCTGAGCCATTCTTCTTAGGTGACAAATCTGAGGAACTGTCCCAGATTGAGGTGTCATTAGAGGTGGTTTTGGAACAAATTGATCAACTAAACAGTAATAAGTCACCAGGACCAGATGGTATTCACCCAAAGAGTTCTGAAGGAACTCAAATGTGAAATTGCAGCGCTACTAACTGTTATATAAAAGCAGCAAAGAGTCCTGTGGCAACTTGCAGACTAACAGATGTGTTAGAGCATGAGCTTTCATGGATGAATACCAACTTCGTCAAATGCATGTGACGAAGTTGGTATTCATCCACGAAAGCTCATGCTCTAACATGTCTGTTAGTCTATAAGGTGCCACAGGACTCTTTGCTGCTTTTACAGATCCAGACTAACACGGCTACACCTGATACTTAACTGTCATATGTAATCTATCATTTAAATCAGCTTCTGTACCAAATGATTGGAGGATAGCTAACGTGATGCCAATTTTTAAAAAGGGCTCCAGAGATGACCCCAGCAATTACAGGCCAGTAAGCCTGACTTCAGTACTGGGCAAACTGGCTGAAACTATAGTAAAGAACAAAATTGTCTGACATACATTAACATAATTTGCTAGGGAATAGTCCACATGGTTTTTGTAAAGGGAAATCATGTCTCACCAATCTACTAGAATTCTTTGAGGGGGGTCAACAAGCATGTGGACAAGGGGGATCCAGTGGATATCGTGTATTTAGATTTTCAAGAAAGCCTTTGACAAGGTCCCTCACCAAAGGCTCTTAAGCAAAGTAACCAGTCATGGGATAAGAAGGAAAGTTCCCTCATGGACTGGTAACTGATTAAGAGATAGGAAACAAAGGGTAGGAATAAGTGGTCAGTTTTCAAAGAGAGAGTAAATAGTGATGTCCCCCAGAGGTCTGTACTGGGACCAGTTCTATTCAACATATTCATAAATGATCTGGAAAAAGGGGTAAACAGTGAGGTGGCAAAATTTGCAGATGATACAAAACTATTCAAGATAGTTAAGTCCCAGGCAGACTGCGAAGAGCTACCAGAGAATCTCTCAAAACTGGGTGACTGGGCAACAAAATGGCAGATGAAATTCAATGCTGATAAATGCAAAGTAATGCACACTGGAAAACATAATCCCAACTATACATATAAAATGATGGTGTCTAAATTGGCTGTTACCACTCAAGAAAGAGATCTTGGAGACATTGTGGCTAGTTCTCTGAAAACATCCACTCAATGTGCAGTGGCAGACAAAAAAGCAAACAGAATGTTGGGGAACCATTAAGAAAATAGATAATAGGAGAGAAAATATCATATTGCCTCCTTATAAATCCATGGTACACCTGCATCTTGAATACTGCATGTAGATGTGGTCGCCCATCTCAAAAAATATATATTGGAGTTGGAAAGGTTCAGAAAAGAGCAACAAATTATTAGGGGTATGGAATGGCTACCATATGAGGAGAGACTAATAAGACTGGGACTTTTCAGCTTGGAAAAGAGATGACTAAGGGGGGGTTATGATAGAGATCTATAAAATCATGACTGGTGTGTAGAAAGTAAATAAGAAAGTGTTATTTACTCCTTCTCACAACACAAGAACTAGGCATCAGCAAATGAAATTAATAGGTAGCATGTTTAAAACAAACAAAAGGAAGAATTTTTTCTAAGAACGCATAGTCCACCTGTGGAAATCCTTGCCAGAGGATGTTGTGAAGGCCAAATCTATAACAGGATTCAAAGAACTATATAAATTCATGGAGGACAGGACTATCAATGGCTATTAGCCAGGATGGGCAGGGAGGGTGTCCCTAGCCTCTGTTTGCCAGAAGCTGGGAATGGGCGACAGGGGATGGATCACTTGATGATTACCTGTTCTGTTCATTCCCTCTGGGGCATCTGGCATTGGCCACCTTCAGAAGACAGGATACTGAACTAGATGGACCTTTGGTCTGACCCAATATGGCTGTTCTTATGTTCATGAAATATAAAACCCAAGTTTGGTGCTCAACTTCTGGATGCACTCAAGTTTTAGAAGCTGCAAAATATATTAATTTTAATTTTTCTGTTGTTAATATTTCATTTTAGACCCTTGACCTAGTTCTGAGCAATTTTTAGCTTGCCTGGGTTACTAGGTTAGTAAGTAGCATATTGTTAGGTTTACCACTTCAGGTATGAGCCAAACTAACTTTTTCACACTCAATTTTTGAGGTTCAGAAAACTTCAGATATTTGTTTTTGAAACTTTCATTTTAGCCTGAAGCAGGAGCGCTGAAATGCCATGAAAGAGACTGCTCCTTCAATGTTGAACTGAATTAGATGTAAGACTAACTAGAAGTCACAGGATACAATTTGTGCTTAGTTTCTAACTGAGTCTCAATAGGCTAAAGTGGTTCAATAAAATATTCAGATTACTATATGTGCCTATGAACTGCACCTTTTTCAGTTCTCCCATCACCTACAGTATCAAATTCAATACAAAACTGCCATAGAGTCTAAATTTGATCTGATTCACTGAAAGGTAACTAACCTGCTTAGGTGCTTTTTCAGAGGTACCTAAACACCTCTGAAAACCTGGCCTTCTGGGACTGTTTCTTCTTTCACATATACCTGTTTTACATTTGTGCAATGTCATTGACTTCAGTAGAGTTACTCTGATTTATACTAGCATAAGTGAAAGGAGAATCAGATCCTTAGTCTTTTGGGCCTATGCCTGTTTGAATTGGAAGCCTGAAATATCCTAACCTCCTTTAAGAGGAGCATGTGTTTAATATGGTGTTTTTTAAAATAAAATACAGTTACCCTTCACCCAGAACAAAAGCTTGGAGTCACTTGCTAGAGAGTCAGACAAAGTTTTGTTTTGTTAATAAATTGTTTATCCGGCACTCCTAAATGCAAATGTTTAAGACGACGACTCCAGGCTTCTTTGCAGACATAGAAAAAACAGGAATTAAACTGCTAATAGTCAAGTACCAGGTATACTCTGGAATTAAACAACATATGGATCTACTCAGCATGCATTTTCATTAGATGAATAAAATTGATTTTTGTCAGAAATGGTTAAAGACAAGCTCAACTTGTCTTTAATAAATTGGTTTTAAATTGTTTTCCCAATGAATTAAACAACTTGTCAGCTATTTTAGAAATGCAGAATTCAGTGTCATTCAACTAAGGCAACAACATGCGGAACAACTGTTAATAACTTACTGCAAAACATCTTGCACTCAGTCTGTCCTGATGAGTCAAACTCTTCTCCTGTACAGTATGAAATCAAGATTATTAGCCTAGCCGCATACCCTGTTCCCTATAAGGTAATGCACTGTTAACCCATATTTTAAGTGACTGTTTAATCCAGTATTTTATGTGGTTTTGGCTAAGAAACCTATACACATGATCTTCTCCTCCTTCATAAGAAGACAGTCTTGTCCTTTGAAGTGTTTATGACCCATAGACTCTGCGCACATTAAACTGCTTGATCATTGTTGCGTGGTATTTCACTGTAACAGCAATGACAAGTCAGCATTTCTAACAGTGATTTCATTCCTTAAATTACAGTTCTGCTATAGTGACACAGTATGCCCAGAAATTACATTAAAATGGCACTATCATGCTTATTTGTCTCTTATGAATGCCCAAACTTGTCTGTTAATGAAAATTAACAGCAGTTTATTTACTAATAAACAAACCTGATTCTTAGTAGTCCACATCTAGCATCTTTCTCACAAGAATTTTGAGGCCATGGTCCATATCCTGATCTCAGTGATAAGGTAGCACATTAGTGGTGGGCCACAGGTTGCCCATCACTGTAGTACATGCAGATTGACTTCATTTGCATCAGCTTCAGAGTAGTGGGACTGCTCAGAACCTGGCCCAAGACTGTATCTCTCTTTTCTGATCATTTGTACTTGCCATGCATTTTACATAAAGACAATTCTTGCCCCAAAAGGGTAATTGGGTTAGACATTAGTGTACAAGGCCAGGTAGGGGTTAAAGGACCAAGTTTTCCCCACAATTATACCAGTTGAACCCCATTGCCTAGTATAAATGGGAGGAGAAATTGGCTCAGAAAGTCTTTTTAATCATCACTCAAACCTTGTTTTTAAAGATAGCAATGCAGTTGTGAGCAACATCTCAGTGCTAACTAATCAGTGTTAATACATGCTACAGTCTCTTGCCTTTCTCCCCAGGCATGCAGGGACCAAAAGGCAGCAAAATCAGGGCAGTTTCTCTGTGTGCCAGGGCAGCAAACCACACCCCCATCAGAGACCTTCTTAGAGTCGTAAAGTTAGAAGGGATGGCAAGGGTCATCTCTAGACTAACCCCCAGCCAAGATGCAAGACAGATGGCTATCCAGCCTCCACTAATCTGGCACTGGCCCCAATCTGGCCTGGTAATCAGGTACACACCTCTGCCCAATTAGGCCTTTTTCAGGGGAACCTAATTAGTACTAATAGTGACTAGAGTGCTAATTCCAGTGCTAGCCTTCAGCACTCTGTCATACACTGCATGAGGTGCTGACTCCTGATCACCATGAAGTAATGTTCCATGGGGCTCTTTTCATGGTATCATGGAAGGCTGTTTGTGGGAGTGGGATGGTAGACGAAAGGCCACTACGACTACACAGATTCACGGGGCAATCCATCTGGGGGCTAAGGAGGAAGGAGAACGCAAGCTGGGACAGAGGCTACTGAGGTCAAGGGAGAAGACTGGGGGAAAATTCCATCTCTATGGAGCACCTTGCCCAAAGCTTAATTGTTTGGGCTTTGCACAAAAGAATGGGGCAGTCCCCATCAAAATTGCCTTATCCCACAGGGAGTGCCGACGATTGTGTGATAGAGTGTACCAACTCCACACTGGCCAATGGGCAGGGTAGAGCAGAGCAAACAGTCTATGGCCCTTGAGCCTCCTGGCTGGGGCCAGCAATAGCAGTTGGGAGCTCTGACCCTCTGGGCAGGGCAGAGCAAACAGTCTGTAGCCTCTGGGCAGAGCAGAGCAAACAATCAGTCAGTAGCTGTAGCCCCAAGTAGCCAGATCTAGTGGCAAGTGGAGGGGGAGTAGGGGACCCTGGCCCACCCTACTTCGTTGAGGGCATGGACCAGCATTCATGTCACATTCCCCATCAGTACCCAGCCTAAGCCAGGAAAGCTAATGATAGAACTAGTGGACCAAATTTGGTGACGGATCCTGGTCACACCCCACGTGAGGCACATTGCACATACGCTAAGAAGTTATCACTGGAAAATTTTAAATTTTGATTGCATGTTTGTCTAGAAGATATTCTCTAGTTCAACTAGAACTATTGGACTTGAAGCAGGAATTAATTCAGGGAAGTCTTATGGCCAACGTTATACATGAGATCCGATCTGATGATCACAATGGTCCCTTTTGACCTTAAAAGCTATGAATCTATGAGCCAATCACATTGAGCTGAATCAATCACACTGAGCTGTGTTAATTGACATTGGAATACATCTCACTGTAATATATCACAGTGTCAGGGCAATTTGCACACATATGCTAGGTCAAATTCTGCGCAGAGGTGCCCCTCTGTCAGCCAATTAACTTCAATGAACTTGCAGGGTGTGTGTAAGTCATGTAGAATTACATGTTGTTTGAAAATACAGCTATATAAGCTCTGTGTTTTGTGAACAAATTAGGTGCTTAGTTGCACACCCAATATGTGTAGACATTTACCATAGGTATGTGTGCAAGTTAGGCAATTATGCATACAAGTGACAAGCATGATAATTTGAATCTAATCTGCATGAATAGTATTTGCATGCGCAAGTTGTGTACGGAATTCCATACATATTTTGAACACACACAGCTGCATTATTATTAGTTGCAATATTATTTTAGCTATTGTTAGAGACCCCCAATTGATATCAGGGCCCCATTGTGCTATCTTATTTGAAAATCTGACCTGGAAAATTATATTTGTGTGTGTATATGGGTGTGAGATTTTCTATATATGCACAGTATAAGGGACATTAATATCAAAAGGTAAAATTAAAACTTGCAGCTTTACTTTTCACTCATGTTTTTCTTTTTTCATGATTATTGTTAATTGAATATTTTCATCTCTACTGTTTTAATCTTTTCCCAAGGACACATTATTATAGCACTTAAGCTGACAGTACATTTTTACATCACAATCTTAGACTTTCCTTTCCTGAAATTCATATTTAAATACAGAAAACCCATAACTAGCTCCCAAATTCATTATCTACCAGCTGCATAGATGAATAATCACAATTTACGTCTTTCATTTAAAATTATTTGTGGTTCTTAGGAACCCACGTGCATCTTATGACTCTTCAAAATCTTGGATGCTAAATTTGTGGGGAAGCTCATATGACTTATATAAATGGGTTTCATCTTCTACATGAATAATGTGTTGAAAAATGTTTAAAGGAAACTTTCTGTATTGGTGCCTACGTTCAACCTTTATCACCAAAGAAAATATAAAACTTTATGCCACTAGTTCTCCTCTCTATTTAGGATTTTTGACATTTTCAATATATATTTCAATAGGGACATATAACATACAGGAAATGATGTGTAAGCAGCGTCCATATAAATGCCAACAATTTGTACCTCCATCTGTAATGCAACATGGAAGGAGTCTCCAACTATTTTGTGGGCCAACTTTAATAGTATGTTTCACATGGAACAAATGCCCTCCCCCCAAATTAATGGTTTCAGTAATGAGAACCAGAAGTCTTTTTGCTAACTGTTGTTTAAATCAGCATGTTTCCAGTGTTCTGATGATCATACGCTGCCCATTTTTACTGTATAAAGAATTCATATATTCAACAGTGCAACATAATAGGTGTCTTGAAATGATCACACAATGGTGAAGATCTTCAAAAGTGACTGGTAGTTTTGGGTACCTAACCTGAGAAATCATAAAGGGGTCTGATTTCAGAAAAAAACTCAGCACTTCTGGTGTAATTCCACTACAGCTTCAGTGGAACCACACCAGGGATGAATGAATCCCAATGGATCCAATCCTGCAGTCCTTAGTCAGGCAAGACTCTGAGGTTTGGATAGCCAGAAAACACCGAGATATTTGGTGCTTATTCAAACTGAGACATGCTAGCTTCAGTTATCTCTAATTAGAAGTAGATTCTAGCTCTGCAATGTATAACATGCTATATCTCTTCCTCATCTCAGGTCACAAATGGAGTTGGAATGATGTAAAGTCCTATTCACATGTTCTCTCCTACTCTCTCAGTTATCAGATAACTTGAATTTTAAAATAATCAATAATCTACCTGTAAGCTGCAAGGAGATCTGGATCTGATCAGACTCATAACTTATTATGCAGTTTTCTGCACCTTGTGGCCTCAGTTCAGCAAGGTAGTGATACTTAAGCAAATGCCTAATTTTAAGTATGTGAGTCTTCTTTTTACTTCAATGCTCCTGTGTTTAAAGTCAATCATACATTTCAGATGGCATTCACCCAAGAGTTCTGAAAGAATTCAAACGTGAAATTGTGGAACTATTAACTATGGTTTGTAACCTGTTCTTTAAATCAGCTTCTGTACCCAATGACTGGAAGATAGCTAATGTAATGCCAATATTTAAAAAGGGCTCTAGAGGTAGGATCCCAGCAATTTCACAGCTGATAAGTCTATGTTAGTACCAGGCAAGTTAGGTGAAATAGTAAAGAATAAAATTGTCAGACACAGAAGAACATAGCCTTGTTGGCACAAAAGTCAACATGGTTTCTGCACTAAGGAAGTTTCTACTAATCTATTAGAGTTCCTTTGAAGGGTCAACCACCATGTGGACAAAGGGGAATCGCAGTGGACATAAGTGTACTTAGATTTCCAGAAAGTCTTTGACAAGGTTCTCCTCACCCAAAAGGCTCTAATGTAAATTAAGTTGTCAATGGGATAAAAGGGAAGAATCCTTTCAATGGTTAAAAAATAGGGAACAAAGGAATATGGAATACTGGTAGAAATTTTCCAGAATGGAGAAGGGGTAACTAGTGGTTGTTCCACAAGGTCGTTTCAGGCAATACTATTCACCTTACCATTAATGTCTGAGAGAAGGGTAAAGGAAGTGGCAAAGTTTGCAGATGATAGAACTAAACGCTCAAGATGTTAAGCCAAGCAGACCTGTGAAGAACTTCAAAGATTACAAATAGTGATGAGACAAAGGCAATGAAATTTAATGTGGATAAATGTAAGTTAATGCTGAATGGAAAATAACCCCAACTACACAACTAATATGATGGGGGCTATTAGCTACAATAACAGGAAAGACTTGGAAGCAATCGTGGCTAGTTCCTCTGAAATGTCAGCAGTGGGGAGGCAGTCCAAAAAAGCCAAACAGGAATCATCAAAAAGGGATAGTGGAATAGACACGGAGAATACTATTGCCTTATATAAATCCACATGGTCATTGCACATCTCGTCTGTTGTCAGATGTGGTCTCCATCTCAAAAAAAGATATTTTTTGGCATTAGAAAACAGGCAACTAAATGATTAGGGTTTGGAATCGGGTCTAATGTGAGGAGATAAGAGGCCTAGATTTCAGCTTGAAAAGAGGAGACAAGGGATAAGATAGAGGTTATAAAGAGCTATGAATGGTGTGGAGATACTGAATAGAAAAGTATTTATTTTTTTCCATAATATAACAACTAGAGGCCCCCAAATGGAAATTAATGGACAGCAGGTTTAAAACAAATAAAAGGACTTTCTTCACACAGTGCACAGTCAACCTGTGGAATGCCTTGCCTGAGGAAGTTGTGAAGGCTAGGACTATAACAGGGTTTAAAAGAGAACTAGATAAATTCATGGAGGTTAAGTCCATTAATATCTATTAGCCAGGATGGATAAGGAATGGCGTCCCTAGCCTGTTTGTCAAAGGGTGGAGATGGATGGCAGGAGAGAGATCACTTGTTCACAGAGGCGGCTCTAGGCATTTTGCTGCCCCAAGCACGGCAGGCAGGCTGCCTTTGGCGGCATGCCTGTGGGAGGTCCTCTGAAGCCGCGGAACCAGCAGACCCTCCGCAGGCAAGCCGCCAAAGGCAACCTGCCTGCCACCCTTGTGGCGCCAGCAGAGCGCCCCCTGCAGCTTGCCGCCCCAAGCACACGCTTGGAGTGCTGGGGCCTGGAGCCACCCCTGCTTGTTCATTACCTGTTTGATTCATTCCCTCTGGGGCACCTGGCATTGGCCACTGTCAGTAGACAGGATACTGGGCTGGATGGACCTTTGGTCTGACCCATTATGGCCATTCTTATGTTCTTAGCTGAATAGAGCCTAAATGAAATAGGTCCTACATGTATTGGTGGCTCACTTTAACAAATATGCCAATACCTCCCAAGGAGCAGTTACTTCTAAGCTATTTCTGTCAGGGCATGTTTCTACTGAAAACTTGTAAACTTCACATCTGTCATGAGGAATGTGTCTGAAGTCATTATCTTGAAGATAAGGATTCTCTGTTCTAGTATTTATGTCTTGCATATTTCACATTTTTACACCATTTGAACAAATCAGAGGTTCTGTGTAGCCCTCTTGTTCACATTACCACATCTTGGGAAGGTTGCCAGCTACATGGCAGTGGGAGGTACATGTTGAAGAGAAGCAGAGACTGTGTAAAAAAGGGATGTAACTTACACTAAAGAGTAAGTAGAAGATCTCCTTGCAGCTTTCTCGTGTATTAAATTGTTTACAGAAATCACAGTTTAAATTACAGAAGACAGGGGCCAGATTTCATGTGTTTGTTATAGTTTGGTTTGCAACTCTCATTCTGAGTTACAAGCATTAGCATGAAGAGGAACATTAGCATGAAGTGAACATAGAAGTGTAACATCTAGGGAAAAACTACAGATAGATCCCTGAATAAGAGCCAGTCTACCCTATTTTTGTGAAGGCTACAGAGAATCACTTTCAGGATAATGAGTGTTGTCTCTGTGGACCAAACATTCTGAAGTGATCTAAGAGATGTAGGCCCGCTTCTCTTCTCATACCAGTTTCTCTCTCTTGACCAGATTGACACTAGTGCGAGTAAGGAATTGGACTAAAATTTGATACTTGGGTGTCTAAATTTAGGCATCTACACCCATATTTAGTTACCTAAAGAAGTTGCCTGATTTTCAGAAATGTTGAGCACCAACAATTCCCACTGGTTTTAGCTAAAAACTGTAAATGCTCAGCACCTTTGAAAGTCAGGATGATTAAATATGGATTCAGTGGCATAATTTTCCAAAAGCGTTGTACATGCGCAATGATAATAGATATCAGTGGGAGCTCTTAGACACTCAAGTTTAGCCTAACTTTAGACACTCAAGTTTAGCCATTGTATCTCCTGAACTTGTCTGCTTCAGCCTCTTTATTTGGCAGTAAGGCTGGGCGAATTGGCTTCTGATCTGGCCACAGCTGTGATGGCATGGTGGTTTGCAAAAGGATGGAGAGAGGACAAAGAGGCCACCCTGCAAATGTCCAATATAGGAACGTCACTTAGAACATCACCTGAGCTCTCATGGATTGAGCTTGTACCCCTTAAGGAGGCAGAGCCTGGGCTACTTCATATGCTGTCATGATACAGGAAGTTATCCACTTGGATATTGTCTGTGAAGAGACCATGAGAGCCCTGCAAATCCATAGGTATCCACTTTATAGCAGTGAACCATTTCTGCAGATAGCAGTGTGGATGCGGATACAAATTTTGTAACTGCACAGGGCTCTGACAGTAAGAGTTCGGTGGGCAGCTGTGAGGAATCATGGCATGGATCCTCCACCTGCCCTGGGCGGGTGGCCTGGGAAGCAAGACACTGGGTGGGGGGCTGCTTGGGCCCCATGCCCAGGGCAGGTGAAAGGTCTGCCGCAGCTCCACATAGCTGCCTGTGCTGCTCTTCCCAACCTGGCTCTGGCCGGGGAAGGGGGGTGGCTTGAAGCCACAGCCGGGCCATGGTAAGAGACAGGAAGGCAGCTGTAGGGAGCTGCAGCGGACCCTCCACCTGCCTTGGACGGGGGGCCCAAGCACCATAGTCTCTCCCCTCACCCCAGCATGGAGCTCAGCTGGAGAGGCATGGGGAGCTGGGGTGGACCATCCACCTGCCTGCAGTGCAGAGGGGCGAGAGGGGAGAGAGCAACTCCCAGCTGCGTCCCTGCATGCCAGGTTCCCCTCCTGGCTGAGGGCAGGAGGAGGGTCTGCGACTCCACACACACTCCCCACAGCTGCCCACAGCTCTCCCCGACTGGGCTCTGGCAGTGGAGATACCTCGGAGTCTCACCCCAGCCCCCAGTGTACAGCCCTGCAATCCGTGGATATCTGCGGATATCCACAGATAATTTTTGTGGATCAGATGCAGATACACATTTGTGTATCTGCGCAGGGCTCTAGAGACCACTTGACCCTATCCACATATCATGGGGTAAGTGCACCACGTCACGGAGTGTCTGGTCACAAGAAAGGGAAGAAACTGTACTGCAACCGGTTAGGTCTTATGTTAACGACCTTTACTATGGAACCTACTAATACGGCCTAGTGGCCTGAGTCAATAAAGTCACCCTTCCACACAGGGCTGTGTGGCCTAATGGCTAGAGTCAATAAAGTGGCCCTTCTCTTGAGGGCAGCATGGCCTAATGGCCAGAATTAATAAAGTTGCACCCCTCTGGGAGGTTGTGTGCCCTATTGGCCCATTGGGGAAGTGGGGCACCACTCAGGAGTGTGTGGCACCCAGGGTAGGGGGACTTGGGCCCTCCCTGCTCCTTCGAGCCCCAGCCCAGGGCCCTGGAAGTGGCCGGGTTACTTGCTATTGAGACAGCAGGGATCCTCCTGAAACATGATGAATGGTTCCTCAATTTACTCACCGGAGCAAAGTCTAAGTCCCCTGGGCAGCTTCCTACCTTGTCTTTGTCAGCGAGGGTCCACGGGTCCCTGGGGTCCTCAGGTGGCGTAGCTCAGGAGAATGCAGCCTCCTTTCTTTTTTCAGGCAGCCTGGAATCCATCTGGAGCTCTGCATGCCTTGACTTTGGGGTCAGGGCTTGTGGCAGCTCCCTGGAGAGAGCCTGCAGTCTGCATCCTCACCCTTCAGCAGCCTGCCCAGACTGAGCTGGGCTGCTTCCTTTTATACCTTGGCTCCAGGCTGAGCATGCCCAGCAGAGGTGAGGCTTCCTCAGCCTGCAATGCACAGTTAACCCCTGCAGAGCCAGGGTGGGATAGATGCACCCCATCACACCACACATGAAACAAACATGCAAGGTGAGGAACAGAAAGGTTTACTTCTACCCTGATAAAAAGCTAAACATCACCAGACATCCAATGTGTTAAGATGCTGTTCCTCTGGGGTTGCATGTGGCTTAGGGAAGAACACTAGCAGATATATAACTTGGTTCAAGTGAAACTAGGAAATCACCTTTGATAAAAAATTAGAGTGAATGTAAGGAGGCTCTGCCATCAAAGCCTGCAGCTTGCACACTCTCCTTGCATGATGTTATCATCGTAAGGAAGGCAGTTTTCTGACACAGAACGGGGAAAGAAGATATTGCCAGAGGCCCGAATGGAGTTACCATGTGAGCTGCTAAGACAATATTAAGGTCCCACAAAGGAACTGCCTCTTTAACAGGCGGGTGGAGATGAATGACTCCTTTCAAGAATCTCACTGCCATGGAGTTTGAAAACACTGACTTCCCATGGATGGGAGGATGAAATCGCCATCAGGTGGACTCTCAGTGAACTAAGTGCAGTATCAGAAGACTAAAAGTGTAACTGGTATTCCAACATGTCCTGGATATAAGCCAGCATCAGCTGAACTTTCCGGGCTAACATCACATTATATCACATCACAAAAAGTCTGCATGCACTTGGCTGCGTAGGCACACCTGATGGAAGGCGTCCTACTTTTAAGGAAGTTCTGCCTGACCACCTCCAAATAGCATTCCTTTTCCTCACCTAACCATGCAACATTCATGGCGTGAGATGCAGAGAGCTGAGTGCTGGATGTGAAACCTCACCGTGATGCTGAGTCAGGAAGTCAGAATGAAGAGGAAGGGATATGGGAGGCTGAACCAATAACGTGAGGAGGTCGGAGAACCAGCATTGTCTCAGAGCCACTGATGCAATGAGAATGCACTTGGCACAGTCCAATTTCAGCTTGAGAATGACCTGTGGGATGATCGGTATTGGAGAAAAGGCAAACAGGGGTGTCAATTCTCAGCTCACATGAAAAGCATTGATCAAGGAAGCTGGACTGAGATACCTCTGGGAGCAGAACTGGCATTTCTTGTTGTGTCTCATGGCAAACAGGTCAATCATCGAGATGCCCCAAACTGCAAAAATGGATGGCAGTATTCTGGGTTTCAGAGATCACTTGTGATTCAGGGAGAATTTTCTGCTAAGTTGATCTGCCAAGTCATTGTGGGTCACAGGCAAGTGATCAGCCACAGGGGTAATGTTTTCCCTGAGGCAAATCTGCCAGAGCCTGATCACCTTCTGACAAAGCATGTTCGAGTGTGCACCCTGTCTGTTTACATAATATGTCATGGTGCAATTGCCTGTGACTATGAGAACCGTTATATCTCTGATGTGATCTTGAAAGGTCTGTCAGGCATTGTAGATGGCACAAAACTCCAAGACATTGATAGGCAGAGAAGCTTCCTCCTCTGACTACAGGCCTTGAACTTTCAGCGAATCCAGATGCATTCCTCTACCTATTGAGGAGGGCTCTCAGAAAAGGGACCAGAGCAGCACATGGGAATGAGCTGAGCATAGGACTTCCTGAAGAGCTACTTGGGACTATCACGTGCTCAGCAGAAAGGAATGCACTATCAGGGGAAGAGTGGCATTTGGCTAAATGCCCTACAGAGGCCCATGCTCTATACAGGGAATTCAGCCTGAGAGTGTTCTGTGGCTAGAGGGGCAAGACATAACATTGATTAAAATGGAGATATCCTGTCTCCTAGAACTGGAAGGGACCTTGAAAGGTCATTGAGTCCAAACCCCTGCCTTCACTAGCAGGAAAAAGTGCTGCTTATCCCTAATTGGCCACGCGAAGGATTGAACTCACAACCCTAGATTTAGCAAGTCAATGCTCAAACCACTGAGCTATCCCTTACCAATCTAGAGATGGAGAGTTTCTGATGAAGTAGCTGACTGAAGCTTTCATTTATGTTTTTGTGTTATACTTTCTGTTGAATAAGTGAGACCATCCAAAGACGGCACTCTTTAATGCTAGAAAGGCCTGCATGGAATTGTTATTTTAAACCAGTGGTTCTCAAACTTTTGTACTGGTGACCCCTTTCACATTGCGAGCCTCTGAGTGTGACCCCCCCTCCCTTATAAATTTAAAAAACATTTTTAAATATATTTAATACCGTTATAAATGCTGTAGGCAAAGTGGGGTTTGGGATGGAGGCTGACAGCCCATGATCCCCATCCCCCATGTAATAATCTCATGTCCCCCAGTTTGAGAACCCCTGGTTTAAACTCTGGGGAGGGGAAGCCAAAGTCTGAGTTTACCTGCAGTGCCAAATCTGACCACCAGGGAGTGCATCAAGATGATCTGCACACTATTACAGGAGGTAAAAAGGACAGAAAGAGGGAAGAGAGAAGAAAATTGGATAAATACTGAATACTTATGTGGGACCAAAAAAACCCACTTTAAAGTTACAGAATATTTAAATTGTATGTATGTAAGAAATACATACTCTCTGAATCTGCTTGTGGTTGGTGAGACAATCCCTAGCTTTAATCCAGGACTTTTCAGTTTACACAGGGAAATAGCTTTGCCATGGTTTTACGAAAAGCACAGCATATGTAAGTATTGCAAATAGCAATCAAAGAATGACCACGTGTTATCAGTTAACATTGTACCTTCTGCTGCATATGAAAGAGCTAAACCTGGTTTGCAGTGATTGTGTGCCTAGATGAATCAGTGTTCAAGGCAGGAAACGGTAGGCATGCTGGGCCAAAAATAAAGAACGTTTTTATATGACATTATTTCCACCTTGAGGAAAACACTAGCTGATGTGCAATGTATACAATGTGTCATGCATAAAAGGGTTTTACTAACAAATGTAGGCCACCAACGTACTGTGGCATTTTTCCTGTCTTATAACATCTACAACAAATTCACTATTTGGTGTTGTGCCAGGGGTTTAGGTCAGCCATAATTAGTGAAGCAAAGAATGAGTCAGAATAGGAAAGGGTATAAAAAAAATTCTGCTAGCAGAAAAAATGCCAGATGCTTTTACAGCCCAGCTAAAATGATGTCATTTTAGAAATGGTCCTCATGATCATTTAAAAAAAAAAACCCAACAAGTTGTGGGGGGGTTGTTTTGTTTTTTTCCTTTAATAGAACAACAGATTAAGTTATGATTTCTCATCAGAATGCTTGAAAGGTAACTTGAAAGTGTGCTGAGTGTTCACGAGGCAGACCAAATTCCTTACAAGGATTTATTTGTTACAGCAAATATTCATATGGAGTAGCAATTTAAAAATTAGACTGACGTCTCTACATAGCTTTTAAAAAAATAGACACATTGAGAGGTTTATTTTAATCTAGAAGCATTTAAATGCTGATAAAATGTAGAGCTTTTTCCAAAGATGTGAGAGGTTTTGGTTTTTTCTTCCATTTTTCAAGACACATATATGGAGCAAGATGCAAAACTGAATCCAGTATGCCTGATATTGGTGGTTTTAAGTAAAATGGATAAAATTTAACTGACAGAAGTGAAAATTATAAAGACAGTTTAAAAAAATAAAGGAGAATTAAAAAACAACAATACAGCATTTCCCCATTATCAGTCAATATGGGAGCACCTGGATTTCATAATTTCATCAGTTACCTCCCAATTTACATCAGCTTTGGTTATCAGAAAACCCATTCCATATTAGTGTTACAGAGAGGCTTTGTTTCTTCCTGGTGTGTTGTATGGATGTGTGTGTGTTTGGATTTTTTCCCTTTTTTACATTTAACGTGATTCCATAGAAACTGAAGTTGATTGAGATAAGAGAATTCTGAAGACCTATAAAGACCTGTAATGACCCTTTATTTGCACAAAATGGCCAGTTAAGAGCAGAGGCTGTAACATTTTCCCTCCTTTCTCTTCCCACCCTCTGAATACAGCATCAAGATTGAGAGCCAATGGAATACAAAAGCTCCCATCCCTCAAGAGGCACAGGCTCTCCATTTGACTCTGATGATGGGATCTGCTGTGCAGTGGACTTCTTTGCAAGGAGAATTGATAGGGAACAGATAGTGACCATAATGAATAGTTTATAAGCCAGTTGTACCAAATAGTGGCGTATGTGTGCAGTTGGTGCAAGGAGCTCCTCGCCCTCAGAGACCACGTACGGACTTTGGAGGCCAGGGTGGCGGAACTGGAGGAGCTAAGACAGGCAAAGAGGTATGTTGATGAGGCTTTCCGGGACACTGTAGAATCGTCCCACCTCCGCTCAGACAGTCTGTGTGCTGTTGAGGAGGAAGAAAGGCCCAGGGAAGCAGAGCAGTCAATGGGAGCAGAGGGAAACCTTCCCATAGTTGGGACCCTCCTTCCAGATGGTGCTGGGGTTGCCTCTCGCACTGAGGTTACCTTTCCGGGGGAGGGAACTCCAGTTGCTAGGAAAAGGCAGGTGTTATAGATGGGAAGATGTCGATTCATTAGAATTACGTAGATAAGGCTGGGTGTTCGAATGCGGGAGAACTGTATGGCGTGGAGCCTTTGCCTGGCTGGTGCCGAAGGTGCGGGAATCTCTCGAGCATCTAGACAAAGAACTAACGTGTAGTATGCTGGGAGAGCCGGGGTGCGTGGTAACTATGTAAGCGTACCAATGACATGGGAAGGTACGAGAGAGATTCCTGAACGCCAAAGTTTAAGTGCTGCTAGGGGAAGAGACTGAAATAACCGACCTCTATGGTGGCATCTCAGAAACCCAGTTCATGCGCAGGGCCAGGTAGGCAGGCAGTAGCTTCAGGAATTCTCAAATGCGTGTATGAGACGATGTGTAGAGAGAGGGGTTACGTTCACTTACGAACTGGGAAAACTTTTGGGATGGGATGAGCCTGATACAGGCAAGAGATGGGCTACATGACTAAACCAAAGGGAACCAGGCGGCTGGCACAAACATTGAAAAACGGTGGTAGAGCAGTTTTAATTTAGGAGATGGGTGAAAGCCGCTCGCTTGCAGAGGAACCATGTGGATGCCGACGAGAACTCCTTCAGGGAGAGTCTGCATAGATACCGAGATCTCTCCAGTTATAAGTCAGAACAACAACGATGGTAAAGAAGAGATAATGTAAGAGGCCGGATCCAGAATGATGACAGCAGTCAATCAAGAATCGGCACATCACAAAGGGCAGCAAATAAACAAGGACAAGTTTTAAATAGTGCTTCCGACACCACAATGCTAGAATTTCCTAGAAGTAATTGCCAAAGATGGGTCAATAGGAGATGTCGCACCTCTTGTAGACTAAAAAGAGCAGATTTTGAATATACATAGTTTAAAATAGGTACATAAACAGAAAGACCTAGAGGGTATAGATTCTCTGGAGTCAATGAGAAATTCATTGGTAACACAAGCATATCTACCGAGCGTACAAATTACGAGCAATGACACGAACACGTACGCGCGCACACAGGTAGGACGTGGCACCTATATGTGAGAAGCAGATGATACAGTTCAAATGAAGTAGAGACATTTACAGACATAATACACATGTGTCCATAGAATCGCATATAGATAGAAATTTCATGCTCTGAATAAAAATATAACATTAGGGAAGCTTTATTTATCGCCACCTGACCAGGACAATTAATCAGCAATATGAAATGCTAAGGAAATAGATGATGACTGATCAAATTAAGAAACCCAATAGTAGTGGGGGATTATCCAAATATTATCCCATATTGACTGGGAACATTAACTTCAGAACGAAATGAGAGATAAAATCTCACAATTAGCTTTAAGATGACTCTTCTGGAGCAGACGGTACAGGAGGAACCCCATAAGGGGAGAGGCAAACTCTAGAGTTATCCTGAGTGAGGGCAGGAACCCTGGAGTCAAGAGGTAACATATGCAGGACTCGAGCTTGCGAACATAATGTAGCCATGAATTATCACAACAGTAACATCATTCATCATGCTGCGTTGTGGGTGGAGGCATTAAGAAACACCCTCAACAGCCCAACACTGTGGATTTAATTCAAAGGGAACTTAAACCAATGTGAGTGGCGAGAGTTAGTTTAAAACAGTTAACAGGTACAGTGACAAAGTGAAATCCCTGCAAGTTGCATTGGGCCCTGTTTTATAAGATCACCATAATACAGAAAGTCCTGGGATTTACTTATACACAACATATGAATCTTGTAGTGGGCGAGAACGCTGTGGAGCGCCGGCCAAAACTTCAATGAATACTCAAATTAAGAAAACACAGAAAGCAAGAACTAAAAAAGAGCCACCGTGGCTTAACACCATGTAAAAAGCTAGTAAGCGAGAGATAAAGACTTCCTTTAAAGGGAAGCAAATCCTAGTGAGGCATAATAGAAGTGAAGCACACAAACCCTTGCCAGCTTAGAGGTGCAAGCAGTGTAATACAGAAGCCAAAGACGATTGGAAGAACGGCTAAGCCAAACAACTCCAAAGGTAAAACAAAAGTTGTTGTAAATACATCAGAAGCAGGAAGCCTGACTAAACAACCAGTGGGGTCCCTGACAATCAAATACAAAAGGTGCGCTTAAAGACGAGATAAAATCATAAATGGAATCTTGCTTCAGTCTTCCACGGCTGAGGATGTTAGGGAGATTCCCAACTGAACTGGCTTTGGTAGGTGACAAATCTGAGGAACTGTCCAGAATTGAGTGTCACTAGAGGAGGTTTTGGAATAATTGATAAACCTCAAACATTTAACAAGTCACCGGGACCAGAATGGCCATTCACTCCAAAAAAGAACTCAAATATGAGTGCAACTATTAACTAAGGTTTGTACTGAGTCCTTTAATCGTTCATCAGTACCCAAGGACTGGAAGTTCTAGACTAATGTCACCAATATTAAAAAGGGTCTATTGAGCTGATCCCGGCAAATACAGCCAATAGTCTAACATCGGTACCGGCAAATAGTCCGAAACAAGTAGTTAGAATAAAGTTGTCAGACACGTAGAAAAACATACTTTGACAATAGTCACATGGGTTTCTGTAAAGGGAGAATGTGTCTTAACTGGATCTATTAGAGTCACAAACATGTGGACAAGGGGATCCAGTGGAGTGTGACAGATTCCAGAAAGCCTTTGACAAGGTCCCTACCAAAGGCTCTTGTGAAATAAGCGTGTCCAATGGGAGATAAATACGGCAAGGGTCCCTTCACAGTGGATAGTAGAGGACACTAGGGCTAGGAAAGACAAGGGAAACAAAGGTAGGAAATTAATGGTAAAGTTCTCAGGAATGGAGAGGTAACTAGTGTGTTCCCCAAAGGTGGTCATGTTCGTAGGACCAATCCCTATTCAAGTTATCTCCATATAATACTCTGGAAAAGGGGGTAAACAGTGGCAGGTGGCAAAGTCTGCAGATGATACTAAACTGTCAACGATAGTTAAGACCAAAGCAGACTGTGAGAACATTCAAACCAAGATCTCACAAAACTAAGTGATTGGCAGACAAAATGGCAAAATGAATTGAATGTGGATCAAATGTATAGTGAGTGTACATTGAAAATAATAACCCCAAGCCTATACATACAATAGTGATGGGGGCTAAGTTTTAGTACAACGAGCTCAAGGAAAAAAGATACTTGGAAGCATCATGGATAGATTTTTCTGAAGATGTCCACGCAGTGTGCAGATGGCGTCAAAAAAGCAAACAATGTGAGGAATCATTAAAAAGGGAATAGAGAATAAGATTGGATATATTATTACCTTAATAAATCATGGTATGCTCACATCTCGACTACTTGACAGATGTGGTCGCCTCACGCTTAAAAAGAATTCTAGCAACTAGAAAAGGTCGAAAGGGCACTAAATATTAGGTTTGGAAGAGTCCCATATGAAGAACGTTTAAAGAGGCTAAGGCCCTCTTTCACTTGGAAAAGAGGAAACTAAGGGGGATTTGATAGAGTATAAAAATCTGACGTGAATGTTGAGAAAGGTGGATAAGGAAAGTATTACCTTATTCCCAAGAACTAGGGGGTCTTAAACAAGAACTAGGGGTCACCAAATGAAAGTAATAGGTAAGCAGGTTTAAAACAATAAAAGGAAAGTTCTTCTTCACACGGC
Organism: Chelonoidis abingdonii; assembly: GCF_003597395.2. Taxonomy (NCBI): domain Eukaryota; kingdom Metazoa; phylum Chordata; order Testudines; family Testudinidae; genus Chelonoidis; species Chelonoidis abingdonii. The sequence continues at coordinate 84,789,488 of NC_133774.1, read as the reverse complement.
GCACAGTCAACTTGTGGAACTCCTACCTGAGGAGGTTGTGAAGGCTGGGAACGTAACAATGTTTAAAGGACTTGATAAATCATGTGGCTAAAGTGCCATAAATGGCTATTAGCCAGGAAGGGTTAAGAATGGTGTCCCTAGCCTCTGTTCATCAGAAGACGGAGATGGATGGCAGGAGAGAGATCACTTGATCATTGCCTGTTAGCTTCACTCCCTCTGGGGCACCTGGCATTGGCCACTGTCGGTAAACAGATACTGGGCTAGATGGACCTTTGGTCTGACCCAGTACGGCCGTTCTTATGTTCTTATGTAACATTTAAAAAAAATCTGCACTGGAGAAGTGAGATGTAAGTACATTAATAAAGAGCAGTGTTAAGCTGTCCAAGCAGATGAAAGAAACTGTGACTGTGAGAGAAAGGATACTTGAAGAACAAGGAGTTTAACTTAAAGACAACTGCTGGGCTAGACCACATGGCCTAGCTGAGCAGGCTGAAAGCTCAGACAAATACCCCCCTCCATCATTAGTTCATATTCAATTTAGTTTAATAGAGTAGGATACACAGAGTGGCGTAGTTTACTGGTTTAAGCTCAGACCTGGGAATTGGAATGTCCTGAGCTGTAGTCCTAGTTAGGATATTGCTGCTCACTATAGTCTTGGATGGCCTCAATCAAATCATTTAACTTCTTTGCGTCAGTTTTCTCCATCTGTATGAGAGAGTTCATACTACGTCCCCTACCTCCTAGGGCTATTAACCAGCTAGTATATGCTAGTGATTTTGTGGAGCTTTAATTTAAACAGGTTTGGAATGTCTGGAAATGTTTTTTGCATTTTGATAGATGCAAATAGCCATTGTGAAACATCCAGACAGTATGGAGTCCGATCCTTGGCCCAGATATTGCTGCTTTGTCTGCTCAACAGCACAGAGAAACCAACTGGCTTTCAGGGGTTTCCCTTAGTGGCATGCAACATGCTACATCAGCCCTAAACTACCCCCTTGCAGCCCTTGTGTAGAGTGAACGTTGGAAACCTGGGTGGGGGACAGGGAATATGGTGGCCAGGATGAGATGGGCATAAAGGTATGAAAACACCTTTGCTTCCACCTTCTTAGCTGCCCTGTGCCTTATAGCTCCCCGATGGCTTTAAATGTATGCAATTATCAAAGAAAAGAAATAAAATCAGCATAAATTCTTCATGTTTTTCTGTTATAAAAAAAATGTCACAAATGCTTCCCTTGTCTTGTTGACTTGGTCTCTAGAATAATGTATTTCAGTTTATTTTGGCTCCAAGTTGTATTGTTCAATGAGCCAAAACTGTGTAAATGAATTCCAGCCTAAAGGAAAGTAAACATTTATCAATGTAAAAGCAAAGACATCTTTTTTTTTGTAAATATCACCACTCTTTTGCCTCTTCAGAATGAGGACGTATCAAACTTATAGTGCAGTTTATTAGAAATATGCTGTTATCCAAAGGGATTGTTTGTGCTGTTTAGATTTAAGTTATGTATCCATCATTAACTAAGCAATAACACGAGACAAGCAATGCATTTCTTAGTGGTTATTACAAGAAATATTTCAAGTTCATGTTATGAAGCAAGTGGCAGCAGGCAAGTAACTTGAATCGTCTGAGAGGTGTAGTAATCCTCGAGAAATCCACTGCCTGAAGTGTCTGGTAGTTCCTTTCAAACAATGGAGGAAATTGTCCCATTTGTTCATTGGAGAGTTAAACCCTACTCCTGCTGGCTTAAATGAGAGCTGAACTGGGCATTACAGAATGTTATTGATGTTGATAGTTGAATCTCAGAAGGTTCTAAAAGGCTTAGCTAATTCCTCAAAATGTGAATCCGTATCTGAACTTTGTATTTCTTCTATGCAAAGACCAGGTCCAATTATTAGCCTCCTTTCTTTTCCACACCATGTCCATGATTGACTTTCCCTTCTCAAGAATCAGTGGTTGTACCAACCCTTCTCATTCTTCCCAAGGGCCCTTCCCATCCTGTAATAACAAATGGCCTCCTCCACTTTACCTAAAATACAGCTATCCTGAGTTTCCTGACCCAGTCTTCTCCATTTTTTCTTATCTATCATGTCTTCGGCTGTTAACTGTGGTGACAATTCTGGTGTCTTATCACCAGCTAGTTGTGTTTGCTGTTGCAATTGCTGCCTTGAGTTCTTGCTGTGGGGTACTGTGCTTCCACATACTACTTCTGCTCAGAGTGCCCCGAAAAGGCGTGTGTGCCTAAAGGAAGCAGTGCAAAGAACAAGATCACTGAATGGAAACTGAAGGGAGAAACAGCAGTGGTGGACTGCAGCAGCAGATTCATCAAAGGTAATTCAGGAGAGGAACTGGCAGCTTTAAACTTTTCTAGATTTTTCTGTGTTGAGTGGAGTTAGGGGGAAAGGAGAGAAGAGATATAAGCAAGTTCAGTGTGTGGAACTCCAGAAGGTAAGGACAGCTGACTGGTGTAAAAACTCTATTGAAATTTAATTTTTCCTATGAGAATTGATCACATAATCTTAATGAATTTTGGTAATTGGTCTATGGAATTACCCTACACTGTCTAACTAGGCGCAGTAATCAAAATTAATGAGCTGGATACACCACAGTACAAGTCACATAGGGACAGCTTCTACTCACATTTAAGCCTGTCATTTAGACTGTGAGCTCCTCAGAGCAGGGACTGACGTTTTATTTCTGTAAAGATGCAGTGTAAATACTTTCAGATAGTAATTTTCAGTCTGGTCTTTTACTTCTTGGACTAGCAGGGGATAGAAGTGCTGGGGAAACTACATGTTCAACTTTTAGATGAGGAGAGTCTTGGTCTTTCATTGTTCAGTCTGGACCTTGCATTGCTCAACAAAAGTGATTCCTCCAGTTACAGGGTGGAGTTGATGGGCTTTGAAGAGAGCTCTGTTCTGTCCAATCTACCTTGGCTTCAAGGATCATAAATGATAGAGGGTCTTGAGGGTGTGAAGCAGAGAAAAGCTGGGAAATCCTGAGAAGCCAAACAGAAACAATACGGCTCCCTAAGAAAACTAGCTTTTCATTTGGGCTAGAGACAAGAGTAGTGAATATTTTTTTCCCAAGACTGATGCCTATTCCAAACTTTTGAACACGAATATGGGCTGGTGGCACTCGCAACCGTACAGTCATCTCCATTTCTGCTCAGATTTCCAAAGCCATCTAACAACTATGCACCAAATGTATGTGAGTTTAAAATTTTGTTTCAGACTTCATCATGTTAATGTGCAGCAAGCTGATTCACTGAGAAGTTCATTTCTCTCTTTATAGGAAGTAGTTAGGTCAGCTAGTCTGTGAGAATCAGGCGGGCAAAAACTCAGAGATTGCTTGATAACCAGGGTCTATTTAAATGGCAGCATGTGATTAACTTTATGAGCTTTAAGAGCTAGAAATCCCCAAACACATGCTTTAGGTTAGGTTAGGGAGATTGCCATAGCTGCCAAATTTCATAAAAATCCATGCATTATTATTTTAATCAATGGAGTTGAAAACCCAAATTATAATGTCAGTTAGAAACTCTGGTGGGAAAGCAACTGCCCGCCACAAGATTTAGAGAACTTGAAAGTTGACAGCATCCATGGATTTTTCTGAATTTTTTTTATTAAAACTAGTAAAAATAATAAAAAAAAGTAAACCTCAGGGGTTTCAACCAACCACAATTCAGAATTTCAGCCAATTGTTCCTGTAGTTCTTAGTTTATTAGAGGACTTCCATTGCATGCCGAAGTTGGCTGCATATCTAGGGCTCAGGACCTGATATTCTGAAATCAATTCTGGCTTACATTTCCCAAGGAAACGTTAACACAGATCTCTGCTTTCCCTTCTCCATTGAGTCTTTTGCAAATTCAGTGAGGGTAAACTCTGCTTTCGCTTACTCCTACCCAATCAGATTAACATGCTGGAATATAAAAGTTCTGTTCAGAAACTTGGTATTTTCTTTTTTCAACAAGATTTAATTTAAAAAGGAAGCTCTGGACTTCAGAATGGGACTTAAGCTCAAGAACAATATTTGAATCTAGAAGACATAGCTCCTCACAGAGGCACCTTTAGAAAAGATTCAGCTTAAGAACTCCCATGCATGGGATTTTTAACAAAAAAGCACCTGGAGAAATAACCAATCCAGGCCCTCACAAACAAATACTTCAACACAGAAAAATCTAGAAAAGTTTAAAGCTCCAAATATGTTGGTAAAACACCCACAGCTCATGGCAACACCATTGTAATTTAGAGGTGGTGGGAGGGAATTGATAAAGTTTGGTCTTGATTTGTAAAGGGCAACCTCTCATTTTGTTGCAACAAACTCCCAAAAATTGTGCCTGCATTTCTGTGTTCCATTTGAAAAAGGTTTAGTATCTGACTGCAGGTACAAATCAAGCACTAGAGCTGTATGCTTGATGCCTGCAGTTAACTTCAGGGGACGACAAATGTTGGCATAATTTTTGTGGATACATTTTATAAGGAGGCTAGATAGAAACCACTTTAAAATCTGATCCTTTGTTCCTTTGATAAGATTTAAAAATCTCTCCAAATGGAAGACACAGCTTCCACTCCACTGTCTGAAAAGAACAAAGGATAATCCTACCATTTTCGGTCTCAATAAAGTCCCTTTTCTGAAAGGTACTTAAGAACGTGAGTAGTCTCATTGACATTAACAGGACTGCTCATGACTTTAAAATAAGGCCCATGTTTAAGTACCTTGCTAAATGAGACTCTAATGCAGGTTCTAATATTCAAGAATGGGTCTGTGCTACTCTTCAGTGTATAATATCTGGCATATTTCTATATCTGGTCACTTGGAAAACACTTAGGAATATTTTGAGAGGGGAAAATGTGACATACAATCCAGTTTTACTTTTTTTTCTTTTTATTTATTATGCCTGAAAGTTGAATTATTCTGGGAAATGGAAAAAGATACTTATGTCTGCCAGATTGCTGATATGACATTGTTTTCAGAAAGGGTCATCTCATTTTGCCATAACAGTGGTCTCATAATGTATAAAAGATCTGCCTGGATATGACAGTGAGATTTTCTTGAAGCAAGCGATTAAATCTAGGAAATTATTATACAGCATCTAAAGAAAGGAAGGACCGTAAGTTTAGGTAACAGAAATGCACGTTCACCATGTCAGAGTTGGGCACAGTTTGGATCTGGAGCTGAAATGCATTGTTTTTCTGGTGTCTGGGGCTGAATTGGATTTGGTTTTGTGGCTATACCACATCTCTACTAAGAAGCAAAACAAAGTATATCATTTCTGAATAAAGTAGTGGTTTAAATGTCCCAATGCATAGATTCCTCGGAAAGCAGGACCCAAAAGATATATAATTAACTGGAGAAAAGACAGGGCATTTTTTCCTACCTGTCTCATTGCAGTTGAAGTGCAGAGAAAATAGGGGGTGATTCTCCCTCTGTCTGACACTGGTGCAAGCCAAGAGTAACGCCACAGAAATTAGTCAAGTTATTCTGGTGTAAAAGTAGGACGAGAAGAGAAGAAGGCCCATACTACATACATTACATTCTCAGGCAGCGGTAACTAGAACTTGTCCCTGCCAGCAGGTATATGGGATCTTGGGGAGCAATTACCACACAGGTGGGGTGCCAATTAATTTCTTTATTAAAGGAAAAAGGAAGTGGTGGGAATTTAACAATAAAATATGATGGGATGGGGTGTATAGGGTGTTACATAGACAATGATGGGGGGGTTTCTTACTGACAGTGTAGGGAGTTCTAACAGTGGGATACAGTAAGTGGGGTTCAGCAAATGGGCTGACAGTAACAGTTAATAGCACTCAACTTTTATAGAACATTCTAAACAGTGTGGAATGCAGAACATACAAAAGAAATGCAAAATGAAATGTTGCTTCTATTAATGGTTAACAATTTAGTAGAAATGTAATTAAGTGGTTAGTGGCCTTATATACAAATGTAAAATGGTATTAATGCAATCAAGTATATCAAAAAAGTGGAGGCAACCAATGAGGTGTTATAGTTAAATAGGCAATGTAGAAAATTGCTGACTTAATTTGTGGCGGCTGTGATAGCAGAGTGTACTATGGTGGGTAAGGACAGGAGGCGGGGAAGGGTGGGGGTGGATGATTAGAGGGAATGATTAGTGCAATGATGAGAGGAGAGTGTGACTGCAAGCAGTGAGAGGTCTGGAGCCTGAAGTAAGGAAAATGGCTAGAGAGAGGTTTAAGCAACCAGAGGGAGATATGAGGCGGGGGAAAACAGACAAGTTTATACAGGGGGAGAACAGCAAGGGGTTTTGGGGAAGTTCGAGGGTGATGCAGATGCAGGGGCGGCAGCAAGGAGTTGTAAGGGAAAAGTGGATGGCAGGAAAAGCACAGGGTTTGGGAAATTTCACACGGTGATGCAGACGCGGGGGCGGGGACGCAGCAAGGAGTTGTAAACAGGAGATCTGCAATGCAGGGAAAAAAGCAGCAAAGTTGTAAACAGGGAACACGGAAAGCACACGGGATTGTAGCGGGGAAAACAGACAATTATTCAGAGAAGATCGAGACACAGGAAGACGAATTCAAGTAGCAAAAACATTATCTATCTGTATAACCACTGACTAGGCCAAAAACAACAAAAATCACAATTCAAGCAAAACTATAATAAAGAACTATACAGACACAAAGCAGCAAACTATAACAAGGCAGGGAAACTTACAAGCTCTATAATCTTAACAAACCTCAGACTTATTAACCTAGAAAAACAAAACCTATGGTGCACCATCTATGGAAGTTACAGAGGCAGAGTGTATGCCCAGGGACGGTGGCCAGCAGTGACACAGCTGCAAGCAGGCCCCAAGGCAAAAGCCCACAGGAGCAGGCTTAGCAGTGCCACAAACTTTTAGCAGCAAGTGCCGCGGATTATGAGAGTTTAGAACAGACCAAGTTTAGCTGAGTCTGTGTGCTGGGAGACAGACAGCAGCTAAATAATTAAAATAAAAGTATAGAGTCACAGAGGATCTACCAGCCCCTAAAGAAGCAGCAGAGAGGAGCAGCAAGAACATCGAAGCTAGTACGGTCTCAAGATCAGAATCTCTCAGCGCAATTCGTTCTTCGTGGGGGGTTTTTTTCAAAAAACGGTCATGCTCAAAATAAATAGAGTCGAGAAAGACTCCCCCCAGAACCCTGCTATTCAGACCAGCAGCAGCAGAAACCTTTCTATCTTAGTTTTAAAAATGTGTCGTTTTTAAAGGCAACTTCAGCAGTTCCCTCAGTCCTTTGAGGCTGTCTCTGTCACAGGGAGAGCCACAGAAAAAACTGTAGGTGAGCACAGAACATGTTCTGGCAGACCTAGCAATTGACTCAAAAGCACATGAGCCTATGACTTCAGCCCAAGATCTTAAACCACAATAGTCTTGATCTGTACATTGCCTACCCACACCGAGCCACGTTTAACAAGTATAACAGGCACAACCTTTGAAACCAGGGCAGTTTCCCACTTATCACAAGTGCCATCCTTTGAGAAGGCATGGCTCTTTTGTAAACAACTTTAAGGGGAGGGCCCTCCCTTTGAGAAGGGCAGTGGCCCTGGTAAACAACTTAACAGCTAGGGAAGGGGCGGCCACAGGAGGAGAACAAAATGGAGTATGGGGACAGCTGTAAGAAACAAAATGGAATAGGGGGATAGCTGTAACAGACAGAACTAAGCAGATTATTAAAGCGAATCCAATTTGCATCTTTTTATGCATGTGTCATAAATATTGATATAGATATCTGCATGACTTTTTTGATTCTGGGAAGCAAAGCAACTTCTCTCTTTACAGCTGGGTTTATGCATCCTTGATGTTACACTGGGCATCTGAGTGTGCAATAACTGCTAACATTCACCTTATGGTCTGTGGAAATATTATGTGCTGTATTCTAGCAATTTTAAAGCTTAGCTAGAAAATGGCACCCATGAAAGCTGCACCAGCTGAATACTCATTCCCACTGGCCTTTGCAAAGATTATTCTTGTCAGGAGCAAGTATAATCTTGTGTGGGGTGAGGTTAAGAGAGAGCAAGTCTATATTTTATTAGAGACTAGAGCAAAATGATCTGCTGGAGGACCTATAGAAAGACCTCTTGGAGGGTGTGACAGCCCCATATTTCCATCTCTGGTTGTGGTTTCTGGATGTATGTATAAATTATAGGCAGAATTTGGCACGAAGACTAGATTTTCAGGAGTGGCTTCTAATTTTGTAGGCACAGTCTTTTACTCTGAAATATGTCCACATTTTCAGAAGCAATGAACACAATGTGCAGTTTAAATATAGACTTGCCCTTCTCTCCTGCATCATATCCACAGCAGGGAAGACACAGACTCTGTAAAGACCTAACACATTGATAGAGAAGGCTAAATCAAGTGTGCAGACCACTCTAGAGTGTGCAAGGGTTTAAACTAACATCACAAGGGCTCCTTCAGCCAACACAGGGAATTGGGAATCCTAGGGTCAAATTTGCCACTTGATAAAGCAAGCATAACTCAATGAAAGTCCAAGTTATTATTACTAAAGTTGTGAAGGGAGATATTATCACAGGAAACCCTTTCATATCAAGACACTTTGGATACTAAACACATTCAAAAAATCTGAGAGATGGGGAGATTGCTGGGTTTTTTTGCCAGTTTCCTTTTCACTGGAGTCTTGAGTCCTAAATGTAGTGAGATAATGACAATGTAGGATCTGGAAGTTGTGCTGGATATTGATGTCTTGAGCAAAAAGACTGCAAAATTGTGCTTTTTGGATCATCATTGGATTGCATATTCTGGATTTGTTCCCTTTCATGTCAACGGAATTGCACTAGGGGATTGAGGAAAGGATATATGACAGCTCCACAGTACAAATCTGAAGAATATTTTGCTTGGGATACAGATTTTCATCCAAAGTGCTGGATTTAGTTTATCCACTGCTGTTTCATTCCAGTCTGGATCAGGGCTGCCAGGGGGGAGGACAAGTGGAGCAATTTGCCCAGGGCCCCCAGCGGCGGTCCAGGTCTTCGGTGGCATTTTGGTGGTGGGGGGCCCTTCGGTGCTGCCAAAGATACAGAGCAACTGAAGGCTCCCCCGCCACCGAAATGCCACCAAAGACCCGGACCGCTGCTGGGTAAGTACAAGCGCTGCTGCTCCCCCACTTTGCCCCAGGCCCCCTGAATCCTCTGGGCGGCTCTGGTCTGGATACTGGTTACCAAGTTATCAAACAGAAGCAAATGTCATGGTCTCTCTCACTTGTGCTCTATATTCTCTTTCACAGATTCACATACACATGTATCTATATATACACATACACACACATATACCATATATTTATGGTGCTGTGGAGCAGCCCCACCTGTGACAAACATTTATCAATCAGTTGGGGGTGGGGAGGAAGAACTGTGCTGAATAAACAATGTGAATATTCTTCAGCAAGCTGGCATAGGATCTTCCCAGCTAAATGCTTTTTAAAAAGATGGTCTTAAACACCCAACACACATGATGGGGGATGTTCATCCTTCTGAAGTAAATCCAGACATCTATAGCAGTTCAGCACTGAATAAAAATACTGGGACTCGGGAGACTTAAGTTCAGATAATTGAGAATATCTGAATCATCTCCTCAATGAGAACAATGTACATCGGAACGGGGATAGAATTGCAATATTTTTTATAGCCTTTTGAAAAGCTACATTATACCTAGTACAGAGATAAAGCATTTCCCTTTAGGAGGGTTTTTGGTCACTGTGTAAAGCTTTCAAGCATGCTGAGGCATCAGAAGGAAACAAAGGAGAAAATCACTTCTCTTCTCCTGAGGATGGAGCAGAGGCTGTGAGCTAAAGATGAGAAATAACTTATGGTTTTATGATTGATCAGCTCAATCTCCTCCCCTGATGGAGAAATTTATCTTTTTCTTCTTTCTTCTTTAGGCTCTTCAGTGCAACAGAGTTTGGCAATTTTAACTGCCTATCATTTCCAGGTCCCTGGCCATGCAGAGCCTTCTTCAGTTTTGAAGAAGCATGTTGCTTTCAATGATGTTAAAACATTGTACAATTCCAACAAGGGTTATGTCACTGACATACATTTGTGGTACCTTTTAACAAGTGCATTACCTGTCAACCTATGTATTCTGGTTCCCAGGACTGCAATCACCTGCCAAAAATTAATAATAAAGTTTTGATTATCTACATCATTTTCAAAGAATAGTGAGTTACAAAAAGTACTAGCATCTTTTTCCTGCGCAAGAACTATTGGGTCAATAACCATCACCTAACTCCCTCTGCCCCCAAGAGCTAGGGTAAGACATTCTATATGTGAAAGAGCTAATAGTGTTTAAATTGCCATTATTTGTTTTCAGAGTAACTCATATGTTAATGTTCATTAAGATTAATAGGAGCAGGTCAAATCTCTCAGTTTTTGTTTCAGATTGCTTGCAGATGCAAGGTGACAGAATCTGGCCAGAATTAATACACATGTATTTCACTCATTTTAAAATTTGTTTTTAAATTATCCAGTTACTGGATGGCAGTACAAAGACAGCTCTTACTCACAGCTCAGTGAGTTAACAAATGGCATAGACTGATATATGCTGTCAATTTAGGACCCTAATTCTCATTTTCAAAAGTGAGTTGGGTACTTAGGAGACTAAATCTGGGATGTTGGCTCATAAATACCTAAAACCCTTTTGAAAGTAAGATCTAGGTTCCTACATTAGTAAGGCATTGCACAGCAACACCTAATAGCTTTAAAAATCTGGGCCTATGTCCCAATAGCATGTGTAAGAGAGAAATTATCTCCATGTACTGAGATTGGTTTGCTTATTAGATAAACATATTGACAAACCCTTTTCAATTTGCTTTCATTTCTCCTTCATCAACTCAAATTATAAAAGGCAAAGCAAATTAATTTGCTCAGTTAGATTCTGCAGGATGCACTTGTATAGGATTAGAACTGAGTGAAATTTTGCAACAGATAATTTGATTACTTTAGCATCATTTTCTGCTTTTGGACTATCTTCAAACATAGCATGATTTACTCAAATGTATTTATTGATTAAACAAATTTGGATAATGAATATCTTTTCTAATTTTGTATTACATGAACGGGCCTGTAAGTATTCAAACTCAAGTTGTGTTATTTATTTGGCTATAGAAGCATATGATAAAAGAACATCTTGTGCTCCGAGTGACCCTCCATTAAATAGAAACAAACACAGAAATAACTACAAAAGCAAAACAAAAGAGGCCCTTTTCTTCTCCACTTGCACCACTAAATAATAATTGCTAGTCTGCAAACATTGCAAATCAAAGCTGCCTCCCAAATGTCTACTCAACCAGTTGGGCTTTGCAGCATGCCTGCATATCAACAGATTCAGACTATTTCACACTATAGGTAGTGCAGGGATGGGTCAGGAGGGAGAGCAAAGGAAGCTACAGAGACTCACAGGGGCAGCCCAGCAGTTCCTGGACTGTTGGCACTCTGTGGTCCCCACCATCTCCTCGGCAGCAGGTTTCTTATGTATTGACACTACTCTCCCACTCCATCCGGCTGCTAGTGCTCTGTACTAATGCTCACCAGGGCAGCTGGCACGTGGGGATAGAAACATAGCCAGGTCCCACTCTTGTCTCTGAGCTATTGGGGGGGGAGGGATGGAAACATGCATTAGCCCCCCACCAATATTTCTATTGCAGGAATGCTAGTCCTCCTGCTTCTGCCACCTGGGAATGTATGCCAAGGAAAAGAGGCCCTCACAGAGAATCCCCTACCCACTCTTTACAGCCAGGGCAGGGGACAATCCAGCTTGAACCTTTTCTGTGAGCTCAGTTATGTGATAGTATGAAGCAGAGAAAGAAGTGGTCTCTGTGATAGAGAATTCCCAGTCTATTTAGAGCTTTGTACGTCAAAGGTCTAACATCTTCAACTCCACCCAGAAGCCAACTGGGAGCCAATGCAAATTTTAGAGCACATGTGTCACACCTGGCAAGAATTATGATTCACCTGGTAAGTCACATACTATTTCTAACCCTGAGTGGATAAATATGGGAGCACTTCTGGCATAAATATTTCTGTAAGCAAATTTAAAACTTGGCTTTTGCAAGTATTCAGAGGCCTTTCAAATTCATTTTCCACAAATATTTTTGCCAGTAAAACTTGATCACTTGAATGTCATCTTGAAGACAACACAACAGGGAGGTGACTCTGGCTGAGACAAAACTAATTTAAAAAACATGCTCAAGGTTTGTTTTTTTTCATAATTCATCCAGATTTAAGTGGGATGATGAAATTCTACTTCCCACATGCCATAGTGCCTCCTAGAATACAAAGCAACAGTAAAAGAATGTCCTAGCTGAGTAGCTTTAAACAGGAATCCAAATGAGATCTGGTTTTCCAATGTACATAGTCAAGCAGACTTTGAAATGCAAGTAGAAACCATACATTTGTAGGTTATTATGCTTAACTTGTAGCTGACAGTGTACTACAGCATTGTTAGGTAGGAAATGACTTGCAGTCTGTTAGCAGAAACATTCTGGGACCTAACTGTGCATCAGATGTAACAGAAAACATAGATAGCATTTTATAGTGTCCACTAAAAGCAGGTAGCACTAAACAGTACTAAAGAAAATCCAGCTGGAGACACATGAAGATTCTCCAGATTTGATTTTTAGAAACAATAGAGTCATGTGATCCTCTACGGACATGCCAAGGAATTTGGTAATGCTTTTAGTTCCTTCCTTTTCTTATTCAGGTTCTTTTGACTATAGGACTAAGGACTTGTCTATATGAAGTTAGTGCATGGCAAACTGGGGTGTAAAATACCTTGTGTAAGCAAAGTCAGGATGAGCTCTACCCTGATAGCTGGTGGTGAATTATGGGAAGTGTGGAAAGAATTTCAGGAAGTGTGAAATCTCAGATATTTGCATGGGCACACCCAGCATAGCCCAAGGCAGCCTGGGATGGTTATTTTGACAGCTCTGGGATCCCCAGTTTCTTTGTTATTGGGGCAGGATAAATAAAGTGTTGCCACCTGATTATGTGAATGAGGAACTATGAGATTGCTTTATGACAGAGATGTCTCAATATAAATTAAGTGACACTTGTTAGACAAGGGACATGGGTTCCAAAACCCAGTGAATTGAGAGAGGTTGGGGACTGGTGTGTGTGTACCTGATGGTATGGGTCCCTTTTGAGGGCCTGGAACACCAATTGCACATCCTCCTCTCTCCACTGTTGAAGAGTAGAGCTAATTTTGATTCCATTAGGAGTCCATCTAGAGACTGCTGAGCTGAATTCATGTTGGGCCAGTGGTGCACCAGGGCTTCCCTACTATGAGCTGAAATCACTGAAAGAGCTGAGCTGAGATCAGATCACTGAGGGCTGTGTTAACCTGTGGGGAAGCCTGAAGACCTATTGTTAAGCGGCTGGCAGAGCAGTTTGCAGCATGTTGGAGCAGCCCATGGAGCAGTGAGCAGAGTGAAGCAGTTTGCAGGGATGGCTGGAGGAGCGGCACAGCTGGTGTAGTGGAGCTGGTCGTGGTGAAGGCTGCAGCAGAACTCCATGGAGAGATGGAACAGTTGGCCCTGGCCCATGTAAGGTGCCCCTTAACACCTTGTATGGACTCTTCCCCCACCATTTCCACCCAGGCTGGGGCGGTAAAACTCTGCAGATAAACTTTTGAATTCTAGGGTGACACTCACCAGAGACTTTTGGGTTCTTGGACTTTGGGGTGATTGAGCTTAAGACCCCAAGGGGGAAAGGACATTGCCAAAAGTACTTGGAGGTGGGTTTTTGCTTATGGTTTGTGTTATAATCCTGTTTGTGGTGTTTCTCCACTGGGATGCCGCATTGTTTCCTTCCTTTATTAAAGGATTTTGCTACACTCAGACTCCATGCTTGCGAGAGGGGAAGTATTGCCTCCTAGAGGCGCCCAGGGGGGTGTGGTATGTAAGTGTCCCAGCTCACTGGGTGGAGGCTCAAGCCGGTTATGCATTGTGTTACTGAAACGGAACCCCTGGATACTGAACTCGGCCCTTGTTGCTGCCAACTCAGAGGGGCAAAAGGGTTACACTTGTACTAGCTGGCCAAGCACTAATTGTCTTTGTGAACTCCCTTAGCATGCTTTGATCTATCACACTTTGAAATTGGAGTAGATCAAAGGACATTATGGAACTTATAGTTCACAGCAGCAGGGTCCACATGGACAGTTAGTGTGTGACAGGGCTAGTGTGAAGGAGATGTACACCCCAGTTTGCCATGCACCATTTGTACAGACAAACCCTAAAGACACTGACCTCTGTAATAGCATGCCCTCACCTCAAGGGCACCCCCTCATACCTGGATGCAGCACTGCAAGAGCTCCTCATCTCTGGTGCCCCCTCACAGACACTGCTTCAGCTCCACGATGGCCTTTCCTAGCCTGTGTCTTCTCCCGAGTCTCTGTCTGAGTGTTTTGTGGCCTATCTCTCCAGCAAAGTCACGTAAAAGTTCAGGCCCCGTTCCAGGGTAAGAAAAGGTGTAATTGAAAATCCAAACAGATATCCAGATGCTAATTCTTGTGCCCCTCTAGAGATCCACTGAAGTTCTCTGGGTCACAGGCAAGGCTGAGCCTGGGCTTTCCTTAAAGGGCCAGCCAGCGCTGACACGACTGACAAATTACAAAAAGGACACGGTCACATGATCATCATGCTTGCTTTCTTTTTAGACAACGAACCATGACACTTGATCTGTCAGATAGGCAGATGTGTGTGTTATCTAGCAATAATATTTTTCTTTACAGAGGCCACTATACAAACTGTTAAAATATAATAAGCAACAACATTAAAGAGGAAACTGGATGCCCTATCAGATTGGCAGTGGAATATAGTGCCTTGTTGGCGGTTAGCATGAACCCATCTCTGGCTGATAGTGATTGAACTTTTTTATGATCTGATGGCCAATGTGAAATGATTGATTGGTGTCAGTCCAATTTCCACTCGAAAAAACCCACCATCACATTGCAAAAAACTCACCATCACAACTGTCAACTTTCTGAGCAGACGCAGCAGAGAGATCAAGAGCAGAATGAGTCACAGAGGCTGAACTAACCTCATCACAACTAGAAATGGTCCTTTCTGGTCAGCATTGAATCACAAAATACGCAAACCCAAACCTACAGAATACATCATACAAAATCCAAACATGTTCAATCCCAAATGAAGTAGTATCATTAAATGTAACCAAAACTTGAAAGCTAAATTTTAAAAAGGAGTAGAGGAGCTCTAACATAGGAACTGGTAGAAAACGCTATCCAGAAAGAGGGTTTTCTGTCTACAGTGCTGTAACTCTATGTATGCTTAAAAACAGGGAAAAGATAAACTGAGCTGTGTGCCCTGAAGGAGTGAGTGCTACACCCTGCACCAAACACAGTCGTTCTTCGGACACCATGAACAAGGTGCTCTCACATTCACAATAAGATGCAACAACAGAGAGAAGAAATAATGGCAGTAAGTATATGAAAGAAATGCTATCTGAGAAACATAAGTGAAACTACAGTAGCTCGGCCAAATCCTGCTTGCTTTACTCACATGAGTAGTTCTAGTTATTTAAAAATAAATTAAATGTAAAAGGAGGCAGTATGGCCTAATGAATAGTGCAATGCCCTGGGGCTCAAGAGATATGGTTCTGTTCCCATCTCTACCCCTAATTTTCTGGGTTATATAGGGCAAATCACATCATTGCCTTGTGCCTCAGTTTTCCCATCTCAAACTCAGATTTATGGACAAAAAGCTTTGCATATGAGCCCTTTGTGTGGCTTCCTTTATGGTACAAAGTAGCTAATACTCTAAACTGTTTTGAAAAGGCTATTATGAAAGTGACTGTACAGAGGAGGACTGGGCCAGGCCATTTGAACCTGATCCTGCAAGCATGGGGCTGTTCATTATAGCAAGGGTTCTCAACCTTTTCCTTTCTGAGGCCCTCCCAACATACTATAAAAACTTCACGGCCCACCTGTGCCGCAATAACTGTTTTTTTGCATATAAAACCAGGGCTGGCATTAGGGGGTAGCAAACAGGGCAATTGCCTGGGGCCCCATGTCACAGGGGGCCTTGCGAAGCTAAGTTGCTTAGGTTTCGGCTTCAGCCCCAGGTAGCTAGGCTCGGCGCCCCAGACTTCAGCCCCATGCAGTGGGGCTTCAGCTTTCTGCCTCGGGCCCTAGTGAGTCTGATGCTGGCTCTGCTTGGCAGCACCCCAGAAACCTGCTTGCAGCCCCCCAGGGGACCTCAGACTCCTGGTTGAGAACCAATGGACTACAGTAAGCACTATAGTTATTTGCAAGGCCTTAAATTTTGATCTGGATTCAGATCCAAACTTCCTCAAAATTTGTATGTGTTTGGGGGGTCCAAGTCCTTTCAAGAAAGCATTCTCCGGCTGCAGTACTAGGGCAGAACAGAAAGACAGTGCTAGAAGGATGCTAAAAGAAAGGGAAGAAAATATTTATCTCCCTGTTTCTATACAACAAACGGGAGAAAGAAGATTACATGGAACAGACTCAAAAATATAACATGACAAAATGTGTCACTCCTTTGGTAAAAACAGATATATTTATAGTGCTTCATTTACTAGGCAACAAATTATTTATATCACAACTTACCCAGGTTCTGTTCGAAGTCATAATTCCTTTGCGCTGTTCTGATGGCATAAAAAGGCCATAAAGTTGTTCCAAGCAGGCAGTTGTAGAGCTGGCTATGCTGGCACTATGGCCTATTGCAGGGGAGGGCAAACTATGTCCCGTGGGCCAGATCCAGCCTGTCAGGGCTTTCAGTTAGGCCCACGGGATTGCCAACCCAATGGAGCAGTGGCCAGCCTGTTCTGGCCCCACACCGCTCCCAGAAGTGGCTGGCACCAAGTCACTGTGGCCCCTGGGGGGAAGGGGAGGGCAGACGACTCCGTGTACTTCCCTGGCCTGCAGACACCACCACTCCACAGTTCCCATTGGCTGGGAACAGGGAACCGCAGCAAATGAGAGCTTTCGGGGTGGTATCCACAGGGGAGGGCAGAGCGCAGTGGAGTTGCCTGCGCCACCCCACCCCCAGGAGCCACTGACAGACATTCTGGCCACTTCTGGGAGTGGCATGGGACCAGAGCAGGCAGGGAGCCAGCCTTAGCCCCACTGTGCATTGCTGCCACCTTGGACCCACTCGAAGTAAGCAGCGCTGGGCCAGAGCCTGCACCCTGAACCACTCCTGCACCCCAGCCCCCTGCCCTGAGCCCCCTTCTGCACCACAACTCTTGCCCTGAGCCCTTTCCTGCACCAACCCCTGAACCCCAGTCCTCCCACTCTGAGTCCCCTAACCCCCTGCCTTGAACCCCCAACTGCACCCAACCCCTTGCCCTGAGTCCCCAACCCCCTGCCGCATCCTTCCTTCACCCCAATCCTCTTCCCTGAGTCCCCTCCTGCACTCCAACCCCCTACCTTGAGCCCCCTCCTTCACCCCGCACCCCACGCCCCTTGTCCTAAGCCCCTTCCTGCACACTGCACTGCCTCCCATACCCCGCACTCCCTCCCGCACCCCGACCCCCTGTCCCTCATACAATTTCCCCACCCAGATGTGGCCCTTGACCCCCTGCCCTATTAGCTACCCTTTCTCCTGTCCCCCATACGTAAAATAATACCTTCTAGCATAACAACCTCTTGGGAATGTTACAAGCCAGTTTAATTAGACCAGCCTTGAGGCTGAATTGATCCCCCACAGCCTCAAGGACTGAAAGCTCACAAAGGTGGCATCCAGCCACCTTTGCCTTCACTCTCTTCAGTTGCACTAGAGTAGAGCAGGATCTAGCCTGCTGAAATCATAGCGGCAGTAGTTCTTTGGTGTCTACTAATATCATCTTCTTGTTGTTCCAGTTAGTGATATGGAAACAAAGTCAGAGTCACTACTTACTGATGTCAGCTTATGCCAGTGTAAACATGAGTACAGGGGCCTCAGAGCAGGTGAGTCTGCTGTGGGGGAGGATGGGTCTGTGGCCATGTAAGGTGTCCCAAACCTGCCTTCCACTGGTGATAGGGAAAGCCAGAGGCTGCCAGTGCAACAAAAATAACATGGGCAGCATGTCCATAGCACTAGCATATATGTGGATGAAGCATGTCTCTGCTGAAGCCTACATTTCAGCTGTTGGAAGAACCTAAACCTGTCTCCAAACACTAGAACTTTTGAGGAAGGATGGGTGTCAGCACAAGGAGTCAGGTTGGTACACGGAGGTGTGGTCTGAATTCCTCCATGCCTGCTGTGATGAATTTGGCCCAAAGAACCTACACAAGTTAGCCAATTAGCTTTCCATATATTCTGGAGAGCTAAGATGACAAAGGCCATCTAATTTAGTGCTAGAGATAGGAACATAAAATTGGACTGTGTTTGTGTCCCCTTCAAGATGATTATTTATGCACCTCTGCCCATACCCTGTGAGTATAGAGACAGTTACAACACAGCTTTCCTAAACATAAGCAGGGGCATTGGCATTAGCATTGGCTTGCTAAACATAAGCAGGGGGCATTGGCATTAGCATTAGCATTGGCTTGCTAAACCCAGGGTTGTGAGTTCAATCCTTGAGGGGGCCATTTAGGGATCTGGGGCAAAAATCTGCCTGGGGATTGGTCTTGCTTTGAGCAGGGGGTTGGACTAGATGACCTTCTGAGGTCCCTTCCAACTCTGATATTCTGTGATTCTATAAAAAAGCAGCATTCCCTAAAAAGCTATTTAGAATAGGTTATGTGCAGGTTTATTTCTAATGTGCAACACCATCACATTACCAGCAGAGGGAAATCTGAAAACATTAACAAGTTTGTGTGCAGAAAAGATATTTTTACTGTAGTATATAAGCAGCTTGCTGACATGTATGTTCTGGAATTACAAGTTAGTAAAGAGGTTTTATTTTTAATTATATAACCACAGAGAACAATTAACGTATGCTATTGCTGAGTGTGTTTTAAAGTATGTGTGTGTTTGTTAAACTATGCTCCCCTAGGGCATTAATACAGTAATGGTGTCATTTGTGTTCCTTATGAAAATGAAGTTGTTTTTGGCAAGTTACTAAAACTTTTGAGTTTTATCTAGTAACAAGTGATAATATTTGGGATTTTTCCATTTTCAACCTTTTTCTATATGTCTGAAGTAATTTGCCAGCTCCTTAACACTCTCAGTGACACCTAGGGATTGACATTAGAAGCCAATGGATTAAAGAAGGAAAATAAATGTTAATAAGACACTGACCATATCAACATTAGCATGTCTTAATGAAGAGGTTGCATGCTACTGAATGAAAATTCTTCTGGTGCTTGACAAAACTTATGGAAAATATGATTCAGAGATTATTCTAAATTTTTCCAATTTCTAAATATAACACTGAGAAAGCAGAGGCATCTGGTAAGTTCAGGAAGAAATTTTTTAAATATTCAAAAAGGAACCAAAAGTATTGGGGATGTAGAATGAAGTTGGGTTTCATGTTCTGAAGTGGATGACTGGCAAAATTGCTCAGCACAATGCTAGAATTATCCCAATTGGTAGTAAATAAAACATTTTCAGTAGAAAACAACCACAGGCCCCAGCACAACTTACTGGACAAAACTTCTTTGACTTTCTGCACAATCCATTCCTTGCTGTGGAATTGAGCTCCGGAATTTGAACTTTCATTTTAAAATGATGTTTCTAGCCCTTAGGGTTTCAAAGAAAAGCTAAAATTGTTGAGCCAGGGATACACAGATGCAATCCTGAATCTGAGATAATCAAATAAAACTTCTAGGAGGGATGTGATCTGCCAATTCCTCTCAATAGTGTATTAACTCTGAAGTGTAATAATTAAGGCCTTACTTAATTTGCGATATTGCAGATCCTGCAATATGAGGCTTCCCTGCTCTCAACGCTGGGTGGCTGCTGTAGCCCCAGTCTCCTGCTCTCAGCCCCCAACACCCAGCTCTCAGTCCCAGGCAGCTAACAGCGGGAGTCCCTGCTCTCAATTCAGCTTTCAGCAGCCAACAGTGGAAAAGCATGGAAAAATAATAATGGAGCTTGTTACTACAAATAATAAGGTCAATTATTACTTTTCCATGATTTTCCATGGCTAGTCCACAACTCAGCTGCAGTTTTTTGACCATCATCCCGTAATAATGACACCTGAGTTCTCAATACTGTTAACAATTTCACAGCAGGTCATTTTAACAGGAACATTCAGCTTATATCCCCTCCCATAATCTCAAGCTGCCACCTATGTGGGTGCCAAAGTCTTCACCTGCACCCTGCCCAGCTTTCTCTGAACAATTCCTATGATTAAGTTATGTGATGTCAGTACAAAAATCTGCACCATATTGAACATTTAGAAGCAGAGTAAAATGAACTACCACCAGGGACACTTTCTGAATGTATGTTACATTTTCCAGTTGAATTCAATAAAAACCTGAATTTCCACTCGGCCACACCAGAGCGCCACAGTGCCTTTCTGGGCTCAGCTTGCTGCAGAGGTCTTGATGATAGGGCCAGCTCTGGAAAAATGGCTAAGTTTTGCACAGCCCTGTGCAAAGTCAGATCTCCATAACTCGGTGCATTAGGGTGGTTTGGCTGCTGGCCAATCTCGGGGTGCTTGGCATATGAGAATAGGCTATCTGAATGGGTTCCCATTCTCTGGAATCCCTACCTAGCCATGCCCTAGGTGTCGGGTGACCATTGTGCAGACCCCTCTGCAGCTGTGCTACGGGCAGGTGTCTAGGACTGGTCTTGCACTATCAGGCATGAAATAGTCATTAAACAATTTGAAATGAGGGCAATAATAAAAAAAATAAATCAGGCTATAATAGGCATCTTGCACCTTTTAAAAAAGTAGCTCCACAGCTAAATCAATAAAGTGTCATTCCATTCCTGACCCCCAGCCTTTTTCAATGGAATAATGAAGCCTGCTAAGGTTTATTTTGAGGGAGGTAATTTGCTCACTCCTCATTTGTTGGCAGAAAATGTGCTCTGCTATTCCTTACAACCTCAGCAGTAAAGCTGCACAGGTACTTTAGACACCTGGGAAAACCTAGATAATAAAAATGCTCCTTGCCTGGAAATGCTGCCCCAGACCTTTGATTTATCTGTGTGGGGAATGAAGGGTGTGTTATCACTGACACCTACAGGTGGTTCCACGAGATAACTGTCCACTCTGCTAGACAAAGACTTTGTTATCTGATCAGCAGTACTGTCCTATCAGCAAGTGCTGGGTCAACAGGTTAATTGGGAATTTGTGACTGGTTGCACCATAGGGGAAAACTGATGTGATATCCGATAGGTTTGTATGGGAAGGCCAGAAATATGTAGGGGTCAGGAAGTCAAAGGGCTCAAGGAAGCATCGCTGAATTGTTTCAATTCCTCTGTCAGCAGAGAGCTGCAACTGTTTAGTGCTGAGAGATTTATTGCCAGTTGGGAACTTTTAAAGCAAGGATCCTGGAGACTGAGGATTACATAATTCTACACTGGCAGCATGCTGATTTTCACATCTTTTATGACTCTTTCCTGTGGGGAGCCAAGGGATGCAGCCTCAAGGTCTCTACTTTCCTCAAAATGATTTTCAACACATTCATATGGCTGGGTGGGTCTGCTAGAGGTGCTCAGATACCATGGGGCTTGTTGACCTTATACAACCTAGATAGATAAGAATGATGTGGCTTAGATTGGCGTGCTCAGAATCCACAACATTAGTGGGAGTGAAAAAGAATTAGGCAGACATTCTATTGTTGCCCATTGTTGAGATGTCCCTATTATCCTATCTGAACCAATAAATTCCAATCTGCACAGAGTTTTGCTGTTCCAGTAGCTTAGCTTCTCTACAACCATCTAGCAAACTTTCAACACAGTGGCTTTTTATCAAAGACTTTAAACATAGTTGCAGTCATTTTCTGCAAACTTATCTGTCTTGTGGTGTGTATGTGGTGGTAGGGGAGCTGTCCACAGGGTAGTAAAACTCAGACATCAGTTGTTCGGGGACTGGTTCACATGTGAAAGCAGTATGTAACTCTACTTTCTGCTGCCATAAGTAACTGCTTCATTTTAGGCCAAATTCTTTTCTTTTTTTTTAAATAAAGTGTGTATGGGGGCGTGGAATTCATGTGCATAACCAAATATACATTGACGGATTGGACTTGGTGCTTCTTTAGACCACTCTGGCAGTGCAAAGGAGTCTTAAAATGGCAATAAATTATATTTACACCCATTTTAAGGCCTTTTTACACTGCCAGAGTGGTATAAAGTGGTATTGACAGAAAGGAGAATCTGGTCCTTTCTTTCTAAACCTGTTTAGTATGGTAGTCACAGTGGAAAAATATTTACAGAGTGGCAGATTGTAGCATAACTACATTCTGTGTCATGCTGTAGGAACCTTGTCTTTCCATAACTGAATGTAGAAGATGATTTACTGCAATCATTCTTGGTATCCGCAGAGCTAGCTCAGCCTTCGGCTGTTTTGGAGTAAATGTGTTTTTTTCTCTCTGTTTCAGGAATTGTCAGTTGTTTGCTGACAGTTCTTACTGTTGTGCCTCCATTTGGTTACTAACAGAGAAAGTAGACTAGATTTAATTGCTCTGAGTATATTAAGATTAGCTCTTCACAAATACTGTAATATGCATGGGTAGAGAAATGAAAGATCCACCTTCATTGCTATCAGTAATATACTGACTGGTTACTTCCATTTAGGGTAGCTCAGACTCTTGAAGAGAAGAGAGACTTGAAAAGAAAGAAAAGACACTTGAAGGGAAATTGTTGTTGTTCCATTACCAGATCCACTACCTGCTGTGTCTGATCTTACCCAAAGAGGTGAAGGCTTCAGTCACTGATGCAGTATTAAGTCTAACAGTACTGCTTGGGTTATCAGACTCAGATCCCTCCCATTGTTCTGCTGCCCAGTGATCACTGACCTCTCATTTTTGTGGTCACACGCAGACGATTGATTCCCTGCTTGTTTCTTTGTCAGATTCCACAGCCCCGCTTCTCACCAACACTGCTACAAAATTAGTAATTTCCTGTGTTGTGGTACTTCCAGCAGCTTCGCTTGCTTTTTTTTTTAGTACACAACTAGTTTGGAAGAAATATTTGTTCAATTTGCTTCCACCAGAATTAGAGAGGGAAGTTTATTTTGTATATTTTTCTTTTAATCATAGAAGGAATTTGGAAGAAGTCTGGTTTGAAAGAACTGTCCATTTTCTAAGTAGATTGCAATAATTTATTAATCCTATGTATCTTGTCAATTGGTTAAAAACTGGAAAAGTACCAGGTCTGGACAACATCCCAATGGGTCTAGTTAAGGCACACGCAAAGAACGCAGTAGATATTTTGATAGGCCTAATACAAAAGATATGGGAAGAAGAAAAATACCAAACGAATGGAGAAATGGCCATATAGTGAAACTGCCAAAGAAGGGCGATGTCAATGAAAAGGGGCATTCAATTGCTGTCCATCCCAAGTAAAATACTTACATGCATTATCCTAGACAGACTAAAAAAGCAGTGGATTCAAGGCTACCTCAAGAACAACCAGTGTGAAAGACAGAAGAAAATGCATTGACCAAATAGTAACCAATTTATCATTATAGAACTGTTGATCAAATGTCAGTCACTGGTCCACATGAATTCCTTAGACTTCCAAAAAGCCTTTGACACAGTAGACAGAACAGATTTTGTAAGCTGACATGCCACTATGGAGCTCCTGAGAAATTTGTGATTATTATTCAGAACTTCTATGAAAACACGACATGTCAAGTAATACATAACAACGAACTGACTAAGCCATTCAAAGTAACTACTGCAATCAGACAAGGATGTCGTATGTCACCCATGACCCTCTTACTGGAAACAGATTGGATCATGAGAAAAGAGCCCAGAATAACCAAGTGGTATACAATGGATTTTCACATAGAAGCTAGAGGACCTTGACTGTGAAGATGACATCAACCTGCTGTCCCATACACACAGAGATATGCAAGCTAACACAAATGAACTCCAGATCTTTGCATAGTTAGAGATGAAAATTGACCTGTAGAAAACTCCAACCTTGGGAATCAACACACAAGAAGAAATACCAGTAACACTGTCTGGACTGACATAGAAAGTGGTCTGATATTTCACATAATTTGGCAGTTTTGTAATCAAAACAGGTGGAACAGATGAAGATATTGTTCTTTTGCAACCCTAAAACCAATCTGCCTTCTGAACTAAACTTCAAATATTTAAAGTTTGTAAAGTTTGTCTTACTATATAGCACTGAAACTTGAAGACTTATCAAGGCCTTGCTATCTAAACTCCAAGTTCTATAAACAGCTGCTTTAGACAAATCCTCAAAATCAGATGGCCGGAAAAAAAAAAATCACAGATGAAGAGCTTTGGAGAAGGATGAATCATAAAGTGATAAGACAGGAAATTGTGGAATGAAAATGGACATGGCTAGGACACACGTGGAGGAAAGAACTGAACAATATAACAAGGCAGGCACTGGACTGGAATCCTCAGAGCAAGAGGTGACAGGGAAGACTAAGGAGAACTTGGAAAAGCACAACAGAAGCAGAACTGAAAGCTTCCAAAATGACACGAGAAGACTGCAGCAAGAGACCACCAGAGATGAAGCTGTGGTGAAGACCCTGTGCTGTGCTTGGAATAAAGAGGCATAAGTCAAGTCATGTATGATTCATAGATTCCAAGGCCAGAAGGTACCATTGTGATCATCTAGTTTGACCTCCTGCATAACACAGGCCATAGAACTTTCCCAAAATAATTCCTAGTACATATCTTTTGAAAAACATCCAGTTAAAAATTGTCAGTAATGAAGACTCCACTGTGATCCTTGGTAAGTTGTTCCAATGGTTAAATACTCCTACTGTTAAAAATTTACACCTTATTTCCCATCTGAATTTGTCTAGCTTCAATTTTGTGTTATACCTTTCTTCTGCTAGACTGAAGAGCCCATTACTAAATAGTTGTTCCCCACATAGGTACTTATAGATTGTGATGAAGTCACCCCTTAACTTTCTCTTTGTTAAGCTAACAACTCCTTAAGTATATCTTTATAAGACACATTTTCTAATCCTTTAATCATTCTTATCCTTAATATGTATGGTCATCCCTCTTCCTGAGAAAGGAAATCAATCCTTGAGTCCGAACTCTCCTGATCACTCCAAAGTTCATGGATATGTTTGTGTGCCCGGGCACACATGAACACACACACATTTGAACATTTGCAGAACCTTGGGTGGGATCCATGAAGCAGCTTAGGCATTGCAATGCTGAATGTCGTGGTGCCTAATGTCTAGGCACCTAGAAAATCACAGGAACAACGCTGTGATCCACAAAGTGGATTTAAACATCTAGGCTCCCTATACAACTAATGGTATCCACAAAAGCCAGCATGCTAGGTGGGGAGCGGCCTAAATTAGCCAATGGGAGATGCCAACAAGAGGGTGTGTCCAACACCTGCCTCTCTCTTGGAGATAGGCACCTATCTTTGCTTAGCAATCCATGAATGAATCCACCACCTGGACTCAGGCAGCTTAGGCACATAAGCCTTTTATTTTTTTGCAGGAATGAATTAGGCTGCTGCTCATGCCACACAAAACCCAGGGAGTGCTTGGGGGTAGGCTTGTCTAAACTAATTCAGACAGTTGACTGAAGGCACACAATAAACAAAACATTTATTAAAGTGAAGGATTTCTATCCTCCACAGACACTGTCTCCATTTCTTGAGAAAAATTCCACACTGCGACTTCTGTTCCTGAGGCCATCCTGAGCCTTTCTTCAATCTAACTGACATCCCTAGACCTCCCAATAGAAAGCCCCACAGGCTACTATTTCCAGCTTCTTTCACATAGCAAAAGTGCACTTATTGCCTCACTTCCTGCTAACTGCTGATTGCCACACCTGACATGCTCTAAATTAACTACATACAGATGGACTGGCCAGGGCCTTGTGAAGGGAGTGCCAAAAGGAATCTACTCACTTTGGATGAAACTGCTGCTAATTCCTCTTTAGATAATATATTGCAGCCCTTTTGATAGGGAAAGGAGAGGGGAAAAGAAAATGGGGTTAGTTTCTTCTTTGCTTTGAAGAGGGTTGAAAAGACATAACTTTGCACCAATTTAATAAAGAGAAGGTAGTAAAGTACCACTCATATTCCATTTGTGTCATTCACATATGCACACACAGAAAATATGTCTGAAAAGGTTCCCAGTGTAGGAAATGTTACATGGGAGCAAGTATCTTGGAGAGGTCATTTCCCATTTTAATCTCAACCTCCTCCTTTCAGACGCTCTACTTTCAGACCCCTAGACAGAAAACATTTATTTGCCATACATGTTCCCTAACCTTATTACAACCCCAGAAGACTAAAGGCAGAAAAAAAAATCCTTGAAAGGATAAACCGCCTTGGCCTCAGGTTAGTTCATTTAGGTTAGTGGGTTTTTTAATTAAAGCTGATGCCATCTACATATGAAACAGTCTTTTTCAGTTTATCTACTGTGCTCCTATAATGCAGAGTTAGAATACAGGCCAATTGTCATACAGACAGAAAGGAAATTGTCTCCACAAACTAAGATGAATCATTGTTTTAAAGCACAGGATTATGTGCTACCCTCCCCTTTGATAAACCTGTGGGACAGTAAAATTTGCTGAGATAGTACCGCAAGAGTTATAGTTCATGAAGTTCCCCTCCAGTGAGGAGGCATTTGTGGTACGGTGAAGTGACTGCAGCTTGTGAATGAAGTATATCCTCAGGATCACAGAACGCAAGTTGTAGGCCATCACTGCAGAGAGCCTTTTCCGCAGCTCAAACAGCTGCCCAGCCTTCCCTTCCTCCTGTAAAATAGCTTCCTCAGTACCTGTGCCACCCTTGGATGCCACGCACCTCCATCACAGCCTCACAATTGGAGCTGCAGAAGGAACTCAACATGAGCGTGCTGCTTTTAGTCACACTAGCCCAAACTCTCAAACCATTAGCACCCTTTAAGTCTTGCATGAATTTCCACTTAGAAATTCCTGGGGTCCTGAGGGAAATAGGCCTTGGAGAATAACTCTTCTCTGGCTCCACTCCTCCTGTCTCTGTCTCAGCATATGATACAGAGATAGAAATAATATAAAAATCAAAAATTCATCTGAGATCCATGAAAACAAACATATGGAGATTTCAATACCTTCTTAATTTACTGTATTAGCAGGAACAACAAGTTACAATAATAAGATCTGAAAAAACAAACAAAACTCACTGAATCCAGACTTTTAAACATTACTCAGAATTGGGGCTCAGTAAACAATTGCTAATATTATTGGGTTTTTTTAAAAAGATATTTAAAGTGGAGACTAAAATTAAGCATAATTAAACAAGTTCATAGATTATCTAAGTATTTATAGTTCACCTATTGCCTTTGTAT
The DNA here is from genome assembly GCF_003597395.2 of Chelonoidis abingdonii. Classification (NCBI taxonomy): domain Eukaryota; kingdom Metazoa; phylum Chordata; order Testudines; family Testudinidae; genus Chelonoidis; species Chelonoidis abingdonii. Next base: position 84,762,103 of record NC_133774.1, on the reverse strand, counting down.
TTAATCATTTTGTGCATAATTTAGGAAACATCAAAGGTCATTAATGGTGCAAAACTCTCCTCTTCTACCTTATTTTAGACTGCTCCTTAAGTTGAATAAGCTTCACTTCCTGTCTTTCAGGAGGAAGAGCTTCACTTTAGCTTCATTAACCCTGGTAAAGAAAGGGGTGTCTAGTATCACTCTCTGAAGGTGGCTAGGTGTCAGAACCTTCTGCTCCACAAACAGAGGCTTCTAGTACCACTTGAAGTAAGCTATAATCACCAGTAGCAATTAATATCACTGGGGCTTACTCCTTTCTGCAGACCAGACAGTCACAAGAAGGCAAGACAAACATTTAGACAACTCCTATTCTGCCTAGTAGAGGACAGTGAATGCAAGAAGTCAGTGCATTACACTGTGACTATTTTGAAATTTGAGGGGAATCATTTATATTTTGCCAGATTCTGAGATTGTATCTTCAAAGCTTCTAGATAACAAGGGAGTCATCAAGATATTAAAAGGCCTCCTCCTATTCCCACTAAGTAAATGGATACATTCTAAATGACTTCAACAGAAGCAGGATAAGAATCTTAAAATATCACCTTCTTCTCCTTTTTGTTTGTCTTGCTGCTTCATGATGATCCTTCATTCACAATGTTTTTTCTAGTACCAATATCAAACATAGATTCTCTGTGAAAGTAGAGAGGTTGGAAACAAGTTTCTCTCAAAACTTTGATTTTAGAAGTGATCGGGATTAAGTCCTTTAATATTTCTCTATTTGAATGATCAGCATGTTTTGATGGGGAACTATATTCTTTTCCCCTTTGTCTATTCATACAGTAAGCTCTTTGGAGCAGGCACTGTCTATTCCTGTTCGTCCAGTGCCTAGCACAATGGGCTGTCAAGCTCAGCTAGAGCCCCTAAATTCTTATTATCATCATCAAATCCCAAAGTGATGTAGCCTCCTTGCAGACCAAGTGCCACCCAGTTCAATATCTAGCTAGGCCCTTAAGATGACCTAGCTGGATGTTCAGTTTATGTCAGTCATAGTCGATCTTGTCACACCACCAAAGCTTGTGGTGACCATGTGATCAATGACGTGTAGCAGCATTCCTTGGTAAATGCACTTCATGTTTCATTAGTCTTCCCTCCCAATAACATGTCTGAAGCAAAAAATGCCACCAAATCTGAATCAGTGCTGATGGAGTAGTTTCTGGGTTCAGCTATGGATATCCTCATTGCTGATCTTGCCCTGCTTCTAAGGATTTTTTGTAATACAAAAAATAAGTTTAGTAACTATTGTAAGTGCTCTTCCAAGCATCCTAAAGCACTTGTTCTCCCCTCACAGAGGCATTTTAATAAACAAAGGCAAGTCCTAAAGACTACGGCTCAGTAATATCCTTTGTTGTACCTCATTCCATACCCTTGAGTCATTCATTGTCTATGTAGACTATAAACTGTTAAGGGGAGGGATCAACTCTTATTAATTTATAAAGTAACTAGAACACTTTTGGTACTATATGAAAACTGGCCTAGCCACTAGGAGAGATTTATACAGGAGCCAAAAGCTTCATAAACATAGCAGTGTCTAGGCCCTTTTATTAAGTTTTGACACCAAAGTAAAGTTGCCGTGTGTGTTGGTCTTGCACTAAAATGAGAAGAAGTGGAAAAAATGAGAAAATGTTAAAATGACCTGATCAGGCAGTGAGCCACATTTAAGGAGCCAGATACAGCCCCTATTCCCTCTTTCTCCATACACACCCCTTCCTTCTTACCCTCCTCTCCCCCTCCCACCAAAAAAACTCCACACACACACACGCACACGCACGCGCGCACACATACACACACAGAGTTCAAACATAAACACAGGCTGACTGAGTTAACTTGAGAGGGGATGGTTCGTCTTAGAGCCAATAGGCTCTGCCCCAGCTTGTGTTTTATAACTGATGATGTTCTAATATTTTAGTTTGCATGTTTCGCTGATTACTGATAGGTTTTAGGTATTTAATGAGCAAATGTTGGTCAAAGGTAAAAGTTTCTCTCTTCATTATTTTGGGAGGTCTTTTGTTTTCCTGAACTTGTGGCTCCTTGTTTGACACTTTTAAGTATGTATGAAGCTGTGTATATTCATCACTCTGTCCAAAAACTAGACAGACATGGAAAGTCCTGAGAATTTTACATATATTGTATCATCCTCTATTCAGCTCTTTTAGTTCTTATCCACACCATATTGCATAGTTAGGGATCATATATATCTCAGTTTCTGTACTACAATTGTCACTATGCTATCAGAGCACCCATTCATCCCTTTCTCACCCACACCATATATAGCCCAACTATGTTTTCCTGGTCCACATAGCTGCTAACTGCTGGCTAATGCCATGAGGAGTCCAGTGAATCAATCCTTAAAGCTTGTGAGCTTCAACTGTAATGCTTCTGTGTCATTCAATTGATAGGCTTATTCACAATCTCAAGTCTCAGTCAACATGCCTACATGAAATTGGAGATGGAACTGAAAGGACTTGGATAATGACTAGTGTCTGAAGTCTCCGAGGGACTACTGCCTGTTGAACTTGCTATTATCATCTCCCTTCACCTAAGTGCTGCTCCCTGTAGTTCCCAAGCAGAACCTGTGTAGCACTGGTGGCTAGAGGCAAAGTGCCCAGAGGACACTAGAGAACTGGTCCTGGCAAAGAGATGCAGAATCTCTACTGGGTTAAATAGAGAGAGATAGAGAGGCAGAGAGAGAGAGGGGAAGCCATAAGGAGCAACGCACATGATAAAAAGAGAATAAAAAATACACAGCAGAAAAAATTAGAGGGGAGAAGGGGCAAAGACTGGAAAGGACAGGAGAAACAAGGGAGGAGACAGAAAAGTAGTGAGACAGTGGCAAAACCATCAAGGCATGGGGCAAGAGGAGAAGTGGTTGGGGCACCAATCTATCACGGAGGCCTGGAGAGAAAGAGGTGGCTGGAGATAAGCTTGAACTTGGACACCCAAGCTGAACCCTCTTAAAGCTTTGATATGGTCTGGATTCTGACCACTCAGTTTGAGCCCATCGCTGTTGGGAATTGGTCTTTCTATAGCTGTATTCTGCGACAGATGTAGCTAGGTAACAGAAGAGAGATTCTTGTGATTTTTTGTGTGTCCTCCACCTTTGAATGTAGGAGGAGCCTTCCTGCCTAGTGGGTGGTTTGTGAAAATGCTGCACATACTGTATAACTTTTTAAATGGCTTTTTACAGTTGTGGATAGTAAGGCCAGCTCTATACTACAGACCTATATCGGTATAACTTTGTCGGTCAGGGTGTGAAAAGTCCACACCCCTGAGTGACATAGTTATACTGACCTAACCGCCCATGCAGACAGAAAGCAGGAGAGCGTCTCCCACCAACATAGCTATCACCCGTTAGGGAGGTGGATTAACTACACCGATGGGAGCAGTGCTGCTGCACTGGTAAGAGTCTTTCCTTTGCTATAGATTGGCACAAGTGAAGGCTTTATAGGGAGATTAAATAAGTGTATGGCATAAATTGTTTTTAATACTCCTTCACTCTGAAGCTAGAGTAGTTGTGTCATTCTGGTTGTTATTTTATGAAAACACTTGTCTTCATTTGCACTTCCCCGTGTGGAACTCTAGTCTCGTTTGTTTGATAAATGCATCTGCTAGAAGAAGCAAATTTTAGGTCTAACAGCAATGGGAAAACTGAACAAAGTGCAGAATGCTGGAAAATCTTGCAGAGCAACAGCAGCAGCACCACATCCAGTGAAAAGAAATCCAGACTGAATACCAAAGCAATACAGAGTAAAGGGAGACTAAGAAAATAAACAAAAACATTCCCTAGAGGTGCCTTAAGGAATGAGACTTAGGCATCTCAAATGTCTTAAGTATCAAGAGATGAACCACCTTAGCACCCCCATGAATGAGGCAGTCATGAGAGAGGTATAATTAACTAGCGTTACAGTTCACCCCGCTAGAAAGAGCTTTTGTAATAAATTGTGTTTTCTCCCAGCAAAAAGGTTTATATAGATTGTTCAAGTCAGTCTGTAGAAAAATAGTATCAAGGAAAGATTTTTAGGGCCTTAGCAAAACTGCTGCCTTACCCATGTAGACAGGATAGCAGATTATGAAGTTGTATCATATCCCTTTAAAGAACAGGGCTATTTCGCTATTTGGTATCCTGGCTACCACACAGCACAGAGAAGACCAAACTGTGTTGTAACATGGTCACAAGCCTATAATACAATCACCAATGCAGTCATTTGGCTAGTGTAGATTAATCCTAGGCAAGGAAGTTTTAAGATATTGTGAGAAATGTCAAAAGAACAAAAGGGAAAAAAATCCTGATCCATGTTGAAATCTTATTCATTCACAGCCAGTAACATTGGCACATTTAATTGACCAGCACATACTGCAGTGCTGACTGTGTGAAATAGGGTAGGAGGAGAAGGATTGGAAACCTGTATAAGAGCTTCTCCCTGTTCTTTTCTCTCCTTAATGTAGTAACTTTCCAAGTTCAGGGTTTTATTGTGTAACCTTTCCAAGACAGCATAGAGCAGGGCAATCCAGGAAACAGTTGCCTTTTTGTTTTTCAGCAAAAGGAAACATCAGTCAATGTAAGTTACTACATTAATTTTTTGTCTTGGGTATTGGCTTTTCCTGATGCATTTCCAGCAAAGACACATATGGTGCATTGTGCTGCTTTTACTATCCTAAATTATATTAATTATTGCAGAAAATTATTTAGATAGTACAGGTTGAAATAAAACTTCCATTACAACCTTCCCTAAATACTACTCCTTTCAGATATTTACAGGTTTGGTAAATAAACTACAAGTAAGGAAAAATGTTCCATGCCTGATCTCAACCTGGTTGTGCATGTTCTGCAGAAGGTTAGGCAAAATCTGCTTAGCCATTTTCTGAGTTTCTGCTACAAAATTGGTGGTTCTTCAGTTGGAAGCAAGAGAGGAGGAGAAAGACCGGGGCATGCGGGTGAATCACAGGAAGACTGTGAGCCCCCAGTGTGATGCAGCCATGCAAGAGGCAAATGAAATCCAGAAATGTATTAGGAGAGAGAGAAGGGTTAATGCCATTGCACAAGGCATTGATAAGACCTGATCTGGAATGCTGTGCATAGTTCTGGGCAACCATATTCCAGAAAGATTAGTTTTAACTGGAACAGATGCAGAGAGGAGCTATTAGGGGAATGGAGAGCCTACTCTTATGAGATTGGAAGAGCTTGCTTGTTCAGGCTAGCCAAAAGAGAGCTGTGCGGGGATGTGATTGCTCTCTATAAATGCATTATCAGGAGAGTGAAGAGTTGTTTGACCTAAAGGACAATATCGGCACAAGAACAAATGGATCTAAACAAATTCAAGCTGGAAATTAGAAGAAGGTTTAATCAGGGCTGGGTCCAGGCACCAGCGCAGCAAGCAGGTGCTTGGGGCAGCCAACGAAAAGGGGCAGCACGTCCGGGTCTTCGGTGGCGGGTCCCTCAGCCCCCCTCAGAGGGAAGGACCTGCAGCCGAAGAATGAAGCAGTGGTGGTAGAGCTGCCAGTTGCAGCTTTCCCCCCCCCGCCCCCCCCCCCCCGCTGCTTGGGGTGGCAAAAATGCTGGATCCAGCCCTGTTTCTAATCATCAGATGGGTGAGGTTCTGGAACAGCCTCCCAATATGAATTGTGGGGGCAAGCGATGTAATTTGTTTTAAGAGGAAGCTGGACAAATGTATGAGTTGATTTTATGGCACAGTTGCATCTGATGGTAGGGCATAGGGCTCAATTGCCCTGGGGTTCACTTCAGGTTTATGTCTTATCTTCCTAAAGCCCATGCTTTAGGATTTCAGATGGCCACCTGCAGGCACCAGGAAATGATTTCCTCACTCCTCCCAACGTATTCTGGGAGGTGTTTTTTAATTTCCTTCCTCTGAAGCATCAGGGATGGCCACAGCTAGAGATGGGACTCTGGATGTGGTAGGCCAGAGCTCTGAGGTGGCACTGAGCATTTTCTCTCTCAAGTGCTTGGCTGGCTGGTTCTTGCTCACATTCTCAGTATCTAACTGATCAGCAAATGTGGGGTCTGGAAGGAATTTCCCCCCAGGTCAGTTTGGCAGTGACCCTAGGGTTTTTCCTCCTTCCTCTGCAGCATGTAGGTGTGGGTCCCTTGCCAGGGTTATCTGAGTATAGCTCATTTAATCATTTCCCTGCCATTGCAGGGGCCTAAAGCATTGGTGCACCTCAGTCCCTCCTATTCTCTGCCTGTGGCACATAGTAGTCCAGTGTCTCCTGTGAGAGTCATTTGCTTTAGTCTAATTACAGTAGTTGAGTTTAGTATGTGGGTGCTGGGTGGTGGTGATGGCCAGTGCTATACAGGAGATCAGACTGGATCATCCAGTGGTCCCTTCTGGCCTTAATCTCTATGAATCTGCATTTGTAAATAACACACCTATTCCATTCAGAAATTTTGGAAATCCTTAACTGAAAAACCAATTCTGAGATCCAGGGAACAGACCAAGCTTGAAGGAAATTGTTTCAGTGGTTTTTGAAGTCATGTGAGTTTGCAGTTTTTCATGCACATGCATCTGGATCTTCAGTCTGGTTTCTTTGTTCACTCTCAGGCTCTAAGGGTTGCATTTGGCCAATAGACTTCTGCAGGATTTCTGCGTAGAATAAAGGAGATGTGGACGATGGGGCACTGCAGCTTAATTTGAACTTGCAAGGATTTTAGAAGCCCAAAAATCTTACAAGGATTTTGAGAAGTTCATAGCACATAATATCATGAAGGCAGAAAATTAGACTAACAGGATAGGCTGGGAGCCCAGAATGCCTGAATTCTCTCCCCTCTTCTACGACAATAGCACTCTGCTGATTTAGTTATGCCTTACACCATCTCTAATAAAGTGAGTAGATAACACTATGCCCATTTTATAGATGGGAAAACAGAGGTTCAGAGAGTTTAAGTGAATTGTTCAAGTTCACACAGCAAGATGGTATCAGAATCTCAGGTTTACAACCCAGGTCTCATGCCTAATCAGGCCCATCCATACATAATGTACTAGACTAGAGTACCGCTCTCCTTCTCTTCTACTTACCTCTTCTGTTTCACTGTCTGTAGAACAGGGATACTACTCCTTAGAAAGTGACTCACATCACAGATAATTGTATTAGCAGCTTTTCTAGCTGCTGTCCCAATGATCCATGCACGTCTAGTGAGCTGGTTCCCCACCTTTTGTGATATTCCAGAGGAGCAGAATTCAAAGGAAGCCCTGTAGCTTTACAAGTTAGTGTATACATATGTTGACAGGCTGCAGATGATTCTTTTTCTTCAGTTTGTGGGGGGGGTCTCCTCCCCCCACCACCACTTGCACGGCAAGGCATGGAAGAGCAGGAGAAAGGATTTGAGGATCACAGTGGACTAAGATTTGACAGGGAGTCAATATGGTGAGCAAGCCCTTCCCCACTTTTGCTGACAATGATGCCTGGCAGTTGGGAGTTTTCACTATTGAAACCACAGTACTAGAACTGAGAGCTAGTGTCCTGGGGTCTGTCACAGATATATGGAACTTAATACTTATGACTTCAGATGGATACCCACTCCATGGCACTAAATTGGAATAGACCTAAAAATGCATGCAGATCTTGGGCCTCCACTTCTTTAAAATCAGGCCCTCTGGATAAGCACAACTACTGGATCAGCTTTGGGAAAGAAAATCAGGAGCGGTAGATGGGAAATCAGGACTACAGCAGCATCCATCCATTAGTATGTTCAATTTCCAGTTCAGCAAGAAAAGCTCCATTCATCACTCACTCATCAACATAACTTCCTGCCACTTCTGTCTATGTGGAGGTCTCCCATACAAACACTGTCAACATCCATAAAGATCTCAAATGTTTACTGATATAAACTAGAGTCTAAGCTATGGGAACAAACTGAAAGGCTTGGATATGCTTGAACATATATGGTTGAGTTTTGTATGGTTTGTAACTTTGAAATACAGTGCTAAAGAATACCATATATACTTCATTATGTCTACTGACAGGCTCTTTCAGTTCCACGCATTCAGAGCAAAGGCAGCTATTGTACACTGAGAGTTTTGTGCAGTTTGAGGCAGGGAAGTGACAGACGTAGAAAAAAAAAACAACTCCAAAGAAATCCCCAAACTGGATGACTCAACAGTGGGAATTTAGTCTGTGTCAGCTCTGGTAAGAGGAGGGGGGCGGGGGAGAGAGAGAGATAGCAAGGGTCTGAGTTACCTGTTTTCTCCTACTATAGTTAAAGCTGACTTTAAAACATACAGCATGAAACATGCAGCTCTTCTCTTGGATTTGTTGGCACTTGATCATTTTCCATCTGAAAAAAGAACACAGCCTCTATGTATTTCTCCAGTAAAGCCTTAAGAGTTATGGATGGGTCCACAGAGAAATACAGTGGGCCTATTATTTCTGATTCAATAAACAGGTCAAATATTTCAACTGCCTGCTTTGTATACTGTACCTGGATGATAAATTATTAGCTTACACAGCCTGGTCTGACCTGGATTCTAAAATACCAACCCCCACTCTCCTCATCCTAAATATCGCATATAAATAAATAAATACAGGTGGCTAAACTGGCTTAGCGCCTCCAATTCTCTCTCAGATCCCCACATAAAGAAAAATGAATAGCTAAGAGCACAGTCAAGTTTTAGCTGTTTGCCTGGTATTATCTAAGATGTTCTGTTTCTAGTGTTGCCACCTCTGAAGTACAAAAAACTGGGACACCCGAGACGATTCTGAGCCCCTAAAACTGGGCACTGGCAGTGTGTAATGAGCATCCTCGCAGATTTCCCAGGACAGCTACCTCAAAAAAAGGGAGAATCCTGCAAAAACCTGGTTAAGTGGCAATCTTAATCTATTGTAGCCAGAGTAAATGAATACTCCAGAGAGTAATAAGTTATGTGAAAGTAACCACTGCCTCCCCATCCTGTGCAAAAAATGTCCAAGACTTTTACTGCCCATACTGTGTCCTTTGACTAAGAGGAATCATATAGCTACTATCCTGTACAGCTCTTTGAAAATACAGAGATTAGTATCTGAAGACAGTGAAGAAATGGAAAGTTTTCATAATGCCTAAACCATCTCTTGTACATGAAAGAATGGAAAGTTTGCTCACTACAGCCTTTGTACTATATTATAAACATAGGTATATACATACACACACACAGTTCTTTATAGTGTTTGTGTGTGTGTGTGTGTGTATATATTAGATGGAATGATGCCAGAAAGCTACTGGTTTGTCCATCTTGAGAACTAGAGAGGGAACAAAACGAAAAGCCTCAAATCAGACATCCCACCCCACCCCGAAAGTTTGGTGGTGAGACACCGATTCTGCCAATTCAAATCTGAACTGCCTTTGTGCTTTTGACTAGTCTTCTGATTCTTAGTCAACAAGAATCTCATGTCATTAAGTTTTTCTTGAGAGAGAAAAGAAGGAAGGGAGATGAGAAAGAAAGAAAGTTATCCTTTTTCCATTTCCCAGGGGATCATTCAGAGGGATGCTGGTCCTCAAATTTATACAGGGAAACCAATTCCTGCAATAAGCCATAGAATCTGTTATGCAAAGAATCTCCCAAGTACTCATTGTGGATACTGGGTGTCATTCAGTTCAGTTGCCACTTCAGCATCATCATCCCTCTGGCATTTACCTCTTTCTGAGTTGTGGTTCAGCAGTGTCTACAGAGCTAGCTTTTGTTCCTTTCTTTCCAGCTGCAATTAATTCACACATTTCATCTTATATTGTTCCTTGAACTGCATGATTAAATCATCAATCTACTTCTAAGAAGCTCCATTCTCTTTCATATAGTATCTGTTGGAGGCAGCTTGGGGGCTATCATCGCTTCCTATAGTCCATGAATGCAAAAAACAAATGCCTTTTTCCTCCCTTCCCCCCAATAAAACCCAAACAAAAACCAAAACCAGGATTCATTTTGTTTTCAGCTTCAAAACTAAAGTGTCATGCACAGAGTTTTTGCCAAAACCCAAACCCTTTTGGTTTATGCCATTTCTAACTAAAACATCGTGAGACTCCGAACAACTGGAGTTCTTAAATGAACTGCACAGTGTGTGAGCAAATACACCTCTACCTCGATATAATGCGACCTGATATAACACAAATTCAGATATAACGCAGTAAAGCAGCGCTCGGGGGAGGGGGGCAGGGCTGCGCACTCCGGCGAATTGAAGCAAGTTCGATATAACGCGGTTTCACCTATAACGCGGTAAGATTTTTTGGCTCCTGAGGACAGCATTATATGGGGGTAGAGGTGTATATATAAGTTTCTATGTTTTTGACCTCAAACTGCCAGAGGTAATTTTATTTATCAGAACAGTATGTCATCAGCATGGAAACACGTCATTTCAATGGGGCTGAATGACTAGTGTTATCAATGTTGTTTGTGCAGGTACCAGGGTGAAAGAAATTGTATTTTATAGCAAACCTTTGTTGAAACTGGGCACGGTCATGTTAACAGCTGTGGATAGCACAAAATATAAAATGTCTATAGCGTTCTACAAGACTGAGAACAAGAGCGAGCATATGTGGATAAATATGGGTTGTTTTTATTTTTTTAACGTACGTGTACATTAGTGGCCTGATTTTCAGAGGTACTGACCACTTGCCACTCCCATTGGTTTAAGTGGAAGTTGTGGGTTCTCAACAGTTCTGCAAATCAGGCCCTTACTTTGGATTAGCAACCTTGCAGACTGAAGTCCTATTAGGTACATCACATCTAGTAATGATAGTGCAAACTTCCTCAAACTGTCCTGCCATCTTAACCTGGAGGGATCACCATAAGAGATGTGGCCATGCGAGAAAACAATGCATTCTTTCTGTGTACTCATGTCTCTTGGTCTTTTCTCAATATCAGTTGGAGGTGGCTTTGTGATATGCATCTGACGAAGTGGGTATTCACCCACGAAAGCTCATGCTCCAAAACGTCTGTTAGTCTATAAGGTGCCACAGGATTCTTTGCTGCTTTGTAATATGGACATCTGTATCCCAGAAACTAGGCGGAGACCAAAGAACACATTTCTTCTTGCCATCATATCATAGCTGCTAAGGTTAGTAGTGACCAAAAGCTGGATTTGAACCAGTGACCTAGAACTGAAAGGTTTATGTTTCATTATCTATCCCTTGGTCCAGTCAACTCTAAGGGTTTTTACTATTTATTACATTAGGGGGGAAAATATTGCAAAACCAAGTTGTAAATCAGACTGTCAACTGGCTGTATGAACTGAGCTCTAAGGGCTAAGATCCTGCAACCCTTATTCAGGCAGGTAGTCTCATTAAAACAAAAGAGACCATTTACCTGAATAAGGTCTTCTGGATGTGGCTCTTACTTGCCTCTGACAATCCAGCTTTGCAAGTTTCCATTACAGTTTTTCACATTGTGTGGTGATGGCCTGAAGCAAGTTGCTATATGGTTCCCGATTTTCTTATCCTGCTGGGTTTCATCAGATAGCATACAAGCAGCTAAAGGTTTTACTTTTTTAATGTATCTTTTGCATATTGGGCGTGTATAGATTTGACTCATTAGACGACTGTGCAGTAACATGTCAAATAAGTTGTATTGAACTAGGAAGAATGTCTAAGGATGCCAATTATTTGGTATAATTCTATAGAAGAAAAACGTTTCATAGACGTTATCCCTTTGAAGAACTTGGCCTATAGACCAAGTTTTTGAAAAGCTATTAATGCTGTAACCAAAATCACTGAAAAATCAGTCTGGTAGATTTTTTCTGTTTTATTTTTCATTTCGCTTCCCGCTTTTATTGCTATGCTCATTTGCATGTAAAGAGTTTTTTTCATTTTTAAATTCATTAGTGCTTGCTTAGTCCTGATAATCCCTTGTTAATATGACTGTGATGCCATTCAGAATGGGAGGATTTGGGAGATTTCAGGTGGAAACAAGCAACATCCCCAGCAGATGAATTCTTAAATAGTTGTTTAAAAAAACCATCAGCATCCTTAAGTAATAAGCAATGGGGGAAACAAAAATGCAGAAAATATGGCATCTCTATAGAACTGCAAGAAAGCTTCTCAGCAGCCCTTCAAAAGGAAAGGCCAAGCTGTTAAATCTGGATTCACACAAATACGTCTAAACTTTTGTAAAATATTTGAAATTTGTTTGCAGCCCTCCAGCTCCCAGATCTTTTCAGGCTGGTGCAGTTCAGGAGAAGCAGTAACACTGACTCATTCTCTCACCTGCAAATTCATTTGAGATACAACCGTGTGATGTTTCATTCAGGCAACAGCTAATAACTGGCAGCCTAGTCCATTATGCAACCTTGGGCATCACCGTAGACCCTTGAATTACCTGGTGCAATCAGCTACTGATGATTGCTTTTGACTGGTTTAAATATTTATCATCAATTGTTTAATGTCTCGTGCTAAAAAACGTGAAGGCTACAACTATTTTGGGTTCTTCACTGAATACAGTGAGGGCTCTGACTCTCTCCTTAAGGGGAGGAGACATACACCTAGTAAGGGTGTCAAATCTACAGGATTCCCCACACAATCTCCTAATCAACAGCAGCACAAATTAGATGGTAGTGTTTTCATCAACAGGAATGATATTGATCAGTAAAGTGAGAAAAGCCAACTAAAATCCAAGCTAATTGGCAAGATCCCTCTAAAGTATCATCTGCCAAATGGTATGCTTGTTTGGGGATGTGAACTAGTGTCCACTGTACCATTGGCAGGCTGATTGCTTGAAACACCTTTGAACTGCAGAAGCAAGTTCCACCCCCTCTTTCCAGGGACCTGCTCTGTTGTCAAAAGTAGGCCGACATTCAGGAAAAATGGGCCAGAAGGTGCATGTGTCTCAGCTAGAGCTGTCTGCTGTTAGCTCAGTCAACTGCGGGAGAGGATGCTGGGAGAGAAGGTGAATACTAAATTTTTTTCTTTCAGTTGAACATCTCCTGTCTGTGGCGGGATAGTGAGGGAGGAACACTACTCACCAGTATCAAAAATCATAGAGTAGACCTACTTGAGACCTTAGGTGCACACTCATGGCAGCTAGCCCCTCCTGCTGCTTGCTCTGCTGCGGCTTCACTTGTATTTTTAGGAGGGTGGCACGGATCAGAGCTAGTGTGTCCACCAAGTTGGAAATGAACCTTTCAGCTCCAGTGCGGACACGCCTTTAGAGAGGATACTGTGATATACTTGTTTTATCAGCATGATCTTGGGATGGCCACACAAATCTCCAGTGGTAAAGCCACCTAAAATAAATTCTAGAAAAACCTTTCATCTGCTATCAAGGATTTAGAGCATTGGCTATGCACATGTTAGCCCCTGAATTTAAAAGTGAAGTTGACTCATTAACACTGGAGTATAATCCCCAGACAGTGAAAGATCCTGGGTTTAAGTTCTGCGCCTGCCTTCTAAGGGGTATGTCTTCCCAGCAATTGGAAGAGGGATTGCAAGAGGGAGGCAATACCTCAGCTAGTTTTCAATGAGTTGGCTCTCTGGTCATAGCAGCTAAGCCACAGTTTAGGCTAGCTGCCTACGTATATATTCAGGGTCCAGAGTGGATTTGTACTCAACTGGCTAGCCTGTGTCACTACCCGTGCTGCTGCAGCTTCACTGCTATTTATAGCAAGCTAGCTCAGGTATGCCTACACGTGCTGCAATCCCACCTCCTGATAGCTGTGTAGACATACTCTACCAGAGCAGGCCATCCAGTAATTTGGAGACTCACGTGTAATTAGCATCAAGTAAGTATCACACGAAGGCCAAAGTAAGATCTCAGTGGGATGAAATAAAGACGGCATTCCCTGAATCAAAACAACTTCATTTTGCTCTAGGAGTGGCTGGGTAGAGGACACTTGTCTGAATTACTGCCCAGGGCCAGAAGAATGTTTGGCCTCAAAGGAGCTAAAGAAGAGTTTTTGTGCTCTGTAGGAGTACACTGCACACTCTTCTCCCCCTGAAGAAAGGATGAGAGAACAAACAACCCAGGACAGATGTTAGGCACATTAAAGGACTGAAAATCCCTGTCTGAGATTAAGTCTTAGTAAGTTGTTTTCTCACAGCAACTTTGTGAAATTCTAGACTTTACAAAACTGCTGCATTGGCCACAGTTTACTTACATCACATATTACCATTGCCCTAGTTACGGTTCAGGAAATGAATGAAGCGGCAACTAACCAGAACACACAGCAAAGTGCATCTATTTAACTCCCATCTAAGCTAGACTTTTGCTTCAGCTGTAGTTAATATCAACGAGACAGACAGGTTAACTGCACACCACATTGTTGCCTTGCTTTTGTAAGTTAAGAATTGAAGATATTTTAAGTTTCAGCATGCTGCACAGTGTGGTAATCTGTGTGCACAATAACAATGTCCATATAAATGACGTTCTTTGGTGGATGTAAATAGGTAGCCATAGAATGGCTTTCATGGTAAAGGTGCGCAGTTGCACTCATATAGAGGAAGTATATATGAGAGGCTGGCCTATGCTGAGCACCTGCAACTGCTATCAACTTTAATAAGAACTCTGGGTACTCAACACCTCTAGAAAGCAGGCCCTCTGTGTTCACTAAGAAAAGTGGGGTGTACACTAAATGTCTGTATATAGCTCACAGATTTCTGAAGTGGTCAGGAAATCTCATTTCATAGCTGTGCTCACCACAAAACCTAGCGAAGTACACTTGGCAGTTTGACTGAATTACTCTCAGCAAGCCATCTTTAGTCACTTGAGTTGCTCATTTCTCTGCTACTAGGGTTTCCCCTTTCTATGACATTTTGCAAACAAGTGCCCACACTTCCTTCCTACAATATAAGGACAGGACAGCGTCTAGCTCAGCATCCGCTGCTTAAACCAGTGAAAAAGTAAACAAACCAAAAACACCTTGCTGAGCTAGACTCTCTGGTTTTGTGCTTGTAGCCAGAAACTGCTTTTTGAACTCCATGGATATGCCCCATTCCAGAGCACAGCGCTGGGGCATCTGCAGGAGCCTTTCCATTTAGCCCTAACAGGGGCTGCCCTCAAGCACACCCTCCTGTGACTCTAGATGGCTCTCTGGATGCTTTGCCCTTGGCTCTCTCTCGATGTTTGCAATCCTTTTTGCAGCCCTGAGTACTTCAAACAGATACCTCCTTTGTGGGGTATTAACCTTTCCTGTTCTACATAGGTTCTTATATCACATAGTCACATTGCTTGTATTAACATCTGAAATGGGTTATTTGTTCTCTCATTCTCAACGCCACTGGAGAAATGTGTGCAGTGTACAGAAGACAGAAACTCTTCTTTAGCCCCTTTGAGACCAACCCTTTTTCTGGGCCTAGGCAGTAATTCAGACAAGTATCTTCTCCCCAGGTTCAGGAAACGCCAGCCCTTCTTCCTGAAGAGGAGTTATATTTCAAACAGGCTCAGATTAGGAGTACACAGCTCTCCCTCTGGAGCTGGGCTATGATCCAGATCAACTGCAGTCCTGTCATCTTCTCCCCCAGCTGGCCCCCTTTTACTCAGTCCTTTCATCTGTTGACTTGGAGAAGTTAGTGGGCAACAATCTTCTTGCTAGTTTCCGTTATGAGGGAGGACATGGCAGCAGCAGCATGTATGCTGCCCTCCTTCCCAGGGCACATCCTGATTGGCTGGGACAGACAGGAGCTTTCTCACACTCTGTACTACAAGGCTTCAGGTCCTGGGCCCTTAAATGAATAGTAGCATGGCTTCCCCCAAACATTATTCCCCCAGGACCATTTCCTCTCCCCCAGTATCTACTTCTGCCACTTCTTAGGCCTATGTATATATCCCAGCTCCCAGGAACAGGGGTTGGCTGATCCCTAGTCTCTATTACCTTTAAAGGGGACAGACCACCCCATTACACCCTCCCTTCTTTTCCACAACCTATAGGATTCCTCTCTCATTTTCTACTCTACCTCAAGTCACATCCTTAGCATTGCTCTCCTTGGCACAATCGCTGACTCTGCTCTCCAATTCTATATTTCAAAAAAATTCTCTTCTTCACAAGTGTGAAAAGAAGTGCCACCTCAAACCCACAAACACTACCCTTCACATTATCCCAGTTATTTCATTAATGCATGGCACTTTGAGTTGCTAGAGGATTATGGTACTGCTCCAATTAGATAAATGATGTTTTGTGGAGAAAACCATTCCTGTCATCAGGTGCTTTCTGATGCACAGTGCCAAAACTTCTAATAACATTAGCCATCTGAAGAGTGCAATTCTCTCCAAGGCCAATGCATTTTAAATATTTTATTGCTAAGACAGAATTTTTTTTTTAATAGAAAGGAAAACTATTTCAAAATAGCATATTCACTACAGACTGTCACAACATTTCTGAGTTCAGAGTTTTAAAACTAACCCATAAAAGTAATTACCTGCTTCCTCCCTGGTGTGGTGTTTTGAGATTAGTATATACACTGAATAGTCTATTTTATAATTTGGTGAGTAATTTCACACTGAGACCAGGAGACGTGAGCAGGGTCCACATGAAACACTAAAGCTACCTCTCGCCATAGTTTAAGAGCACAAGTCACTCAGTTCACTCTGCCAGCTGCTACTTCCTTCTGTGACACACAAATGCAAAATGCATTTACACCTCACAGAAGGTATTTCAGGATAATTATTGCTAAAGGATAAATTCATCATCATCTGAGTAGCTGTGTTTAGCCTGGTTAACCCTTTGAAAACTGGGCATTAAGATTTGTCAGTCAACATTGGCTGTTACCCAGAAAGCTTGATTGCTGGAGTGATAGTATCTCTGGCCTGGTCTACACTATGCCGTTAAATCGATTTAAACAGCGTTAAATCGATTTAACGCTGAACTCGTCCACACTACACCGCCCTGTAAATCGATTTAAAGGGCTCTTTAAATCGATTTCTGTACTCCATCAAAACCACAGGAGTAACCCTAAAATCGATTTTACTAAATCGGAATTATGGTAGTGTGGACGGAAATCGAAGTTACTGGCCTCCGGGAGGTATCCC